>NC_142600.1:11715401-11845477 GCF_041222555.1 Hakea prostrata | reverse complement strand
TTTAACGAATCCAAACGAGATCCTCGGTGTGAACTCGTCCTCCAATATCGATGTCATGCGAGGAGAGAACCACAAGTGTTGCGTCTGGCACGATCCAAGAAATCAAACTCCCGCAGCATAAGAATGTAAGAAATGAAGCCTTGAAGCTTTCTCTTCAAAGAACCCTAAGGTATGTTGAATTTAATATGCTCGTGCTCAAAGTTTGTAGAGAAGATTAAACCTCGAATTTTTTAGCGCAGTGGAGGAAACATCTATTGTGTAACAGCGTGAAAAGATAGCAGGCAGATTTCTAACAATGTGAGAAAAGAAGAATGTAGTCTTTGAATACGCAGACAATACAAGGACAACGTGCTCGAAATCTGTCATCATACTATCATGGGCATCTCTGGTGCAGTCTCCTGCCATGTGGCTCTCCCTGCCGCTGGTTGGTGGTACATACTCTAGGGCGTAGAGAGCTTGCAGCCCAATGCTTCAAAAGTCTAACTTACCTTGCAGCTAATCAGGGACCGCGTTTGGGATGATCTTCGCTTGCTTTGAGATGGTCGAGGGAAGCTGCTCGTGCAAAAGACTGTTGAAATTTTGCAGTCATGTGAGGGAGGGAAACACAAGGGTTGCAACCAGCACTATCCTAGAAAAAAAAACTCTCGTAGTGTAAGAATGCTAGAAATGAAGCCTTTAAAATCTCCCTTTAAAGAACACTCAGGTGCGTTGAATTTGATGTGCACGTGCTTAATGATTCTTGAAAGGATCCAACCTTGAATTTTCTAGTGCAATGGAGGAAACATCTCTTGTGCAAAAGCGTGAAAAGTTCCTGGGCAGATTTCTTGCAAAATTAGAATGTGAAGAACTTAGTCTTTCAATCTGGCACCAAGTTATCTTGCGCATCTCCGGTGTTGTCTCCCGCAGTGTGATTCTTCTTGCCGACGGTTGCAGGTACCCACTCTAGCGTTTAGAGAGCTTGTAGGGCAATGCTTTCGTAGTGCTACTTAACTTGCAGCTAATGTGGGACAAGGTTTGGGATGGTCTCCGCTTACTTTGAGATGGTTAAGGGCAGCCACTCTTGTAAAGGACTGCAAAAATTGAAAAAGGTCAACTCTTAAATCCTCTATTCGCCTCCAAAGGAAGCCATGACTTTGGTTCCTCCAGACTTCAAATTTGTTTCAACTCAACTCGCAATTTGTAGCCTTAAACTGAGAAACAAAAAGGACTAAGACTAGGAAACCTAATTAACTTCAAATTAAAATTCTAATAAAAATTAAGACTCTAACTTTACAAACAACCACTCTCAAAAAAAAGGAACTCCACCGTTACTCTGGAGAAATCTATACTAGGCCCCTAAGATTAAAAAAGACTTCTAGTTAAAGATCCACTCAAACTAGGGGGTATAAACACAACAAAAATCGCACCTAAATAAGGACTCGACAATAAATCGCAACACACTAATTAAACAATTAAACAATAAAATAAAAATAGATAGTCTCATCTACGAACAAAAATCTATGGGACCCAGACCAAGGACACCACCATTAATGCAAAATAATATTGAAATAAAAAAAAAATTAAAAAAAAAAAACCTAAGTCAGAGATCCTAGCGTTCGGAGAAGTAACCATAAGCCTGGTGGAGCCTTAGCAAACTGTTTACATTTATTTCCTCCTTCTTGAAGAGTTCATCTCCTGAAGACTATAGCTATCACTTGATTTTAATGAATCATCCCGAGATCTTTGGTGTAAACTCGTCCTCGAATATTGATGTCATGCGGGGAGAGAAACACAAGTGTTGCGTCCGGCATTATCCCAGAAAACAAACTCCCATAGCATAAGAATGTAGGAAATGAATCCTTGAAGCTTTTTTATAAAAGAACCCAGAGGTATGTTGAATTTGATATGCTCGTGCTAAAAGTGTGTAGAAAAGATTAAACCTCGAATTCTTTTAGTCCAATGGAGGAAACATCTATTGTGCAACAGCGATAAAAGTTAGGTACTAGATTTCTAGCAAAGTGAGAAAGAGAAGAATGTAGTCTTTAAATACGCGAGGCGGGATAAGGAAAACGTGTTCGAAATCTGTCATTATACTATCATGGGCATCTCCGGTGCCGTCTCCTGCCGTGTGCTTCTTCCTGTCGATGGTTTGTGGTACATACCCTAGGGCGTAGAGAGTTTGCATGGTTTCAAAGACTAACTTACCTTACAGCTAATTAGGGACCACGTTTGGGATGATCTTCGCTTGCTTTGAGATGGTCGAGGGCATCTGCTCTTGCAAAAGACTATTGAAATTTTGCAGTCTTGTGGGGGAGGGAAACATCAGTGTTGTGACCAGCATTGTCCTAGAAGAAAAAAACTCCCCTAGTATAAGAATGCTAGATAAGAAGCCTTTAAGATTTCGCTTTAAATAACCCTCAGGTACGTTGAACTTGATGGGCACGTGCTCAAAGATTGTGCAAAAGATCCAACCTCGAATTTTCTAGTGCAATGGAGGAAACATCTCTTGTGCGATAGCATGAAAAGTTCTATGCAGATTTCTGGCAAAGTTAGAATGCGAAGAACGTAGTCTTTCAATCTGCCACCATGCTATCTCGGGCGTCTCCGGTGCTTTGTCCCGTAGTGTGATTCTTCTTGCCGACGGTTGGTGGTATGTACTTTAGTGTTTAGAGAGCTTGCAGGGAAATGCTTTCTTAGTGCTACTTACCTTGCAGCTAATCTGGGACAAGGTTTGGGATGGTCTCCGCTTACTTTGATATGGTTAAGGGCAATTGCTCTTATAAAGGACTGCCAAAATTGAAGAAGGTCAAATCTTAAATCATCTATTTGCCTCCAAAGGAAGCTGTGATTTTGGTTCGTCCAGACTTTGAAATTTTTTTTCAACTCAACTTGATATTTGTAGCCTTAAACTGAGAAACAAATAGGACTAAGACTAGGAAACCTAATTAACTTCAAATTAACATTCTAAGAAAAATTAGGGACTATTAACTTGACAAACAACCACTCACAAAAAAAAAGAACTCCACATTAATTTACTATGGAGAAATATACTAGGCCCCTAAGATTAAAAATGACTTCTAGTTAAAGATCCACTCAAACTAGGGATCCCTACACAACAAGAAATCACACCTAAATAAGGACTCGACAATAACTCGCAGCACTCTAATCAAACAAGAAAATTAAAATAGATAAAGTCTCATCAACGAACAAAAATCTATGGGACCAGAACCAAGGACACCACCAATAATGCAAAGTTATATTAAAATAAAAATAAAAAAAGAAAACCTAAGTCAGACATCCTAGCATTCGGAGAGGTAACCATAAGCCTTGTAGAGCCATAGTAAAATGTTTACATTTATTTCCTCCTTCTTGAAGCGTTCATCTCCTGAAGACTGTAGCTATCATTTGATTTTAATGAATCCTCCCGAGATCTTCGGTGTGAACTCCTCCTCGAATATCGATGTCATGTCGAGAGAGAAACACAAGTGTTGCGTCCGGCACGATCCCATAAAACAAACTCCCACAGCATAAGATTGCTACAAATGAAGCCTTGAAACTTTCTCTTTACAAAACCCTGAGGTATGTTGAATTTGATATGCTCGTGCTCAAAGTTTATAGAAAAGATTAAACCTCGACTTTCTCAGTGTAGTGGAGGAAACATCTATTTTGCAGCAGCGTGAAAATTTAGTAAGCAGATTTCTAGCAAAGTGTGAAAGAGAAGAATGTAGTCTTTGAATACGCGAGCAAGACAAGGACAATGTGCTCGAAATCTTTCGCCATACTACCATGGGCATCTCTGGTGCCGTCTCCTGCCGTGTGGCTCTTCATGCCGATGGTTGGTGGAACATATTCTAAGGCGTAGAGAGCTTGCAGCCCAATGTCTTCAAAGTCTAACTTACCTTGCAACTAATAAGGGACCGCATTTGGGATGATCTTTGCTTGCTTTGAGACGGTTGAGGACACAGCTGCTCTTGCAAAAGACTATTGAAATTTTGCAATCATTTGGGAGAGGAAAACACAAGTGTTGCGACCAGTACTGTCCTAGAAAATAAAACTCCCGTAGTATAAGAATGCTAGAAATGAAGCCTTTAAGATTTCCCTTTAAAGAACCATCAAGTATGTTGAATTTGATGGGCATGTCCTCAAAGATTGTGGAAAAGATCCAACCTCGAATTTTCTAGTGCAATGGAGGAAACATCTCCTGTGGAACAGCGTGAAAAGTTCCTGGGTAGATTTCGGCAAAGTTAGAATGTGAAGAACGTAGTCTTTCAATCTGCCACCATGCTAACTCGAGCATCACATGTGCTGTCTCCCGCAATGTGATTCTTCTTGCCGACGGTTGCTGGTACGTACTCTAGCGTTTGGAGAGCTTGCAAGGCAATGCTTTCCTAGTGCTACTTACCATGCAGCTAATGTGGGACAAGGTTTGGGAAGGCCTCTCGCTTACTTTTAGATGGTTAAGGGCAGCCGCTCTTGTAAAGGAAAGCTAAAATTGCAGAAGGTCAACTCTTAAATAGTCTATTCGCCTCCAAAGGAAGCCATGACTTTGGTTCCTCCAAACTTCGAAAGTTTTTTTCAACTCAACTTGCAATTCGTAGCCTTAAACTGAGAAACAAATAGGACTAAGACTAGGAAACCTAATTAACTTCAAATTAACATTCTAATAAAAATTAGGACTCAAACTTGACGAACAACCTCTCACCAAAAATAAGAAGGCCACCATAATTTATTGTGGAGAAATCTATACTAGGCCCCTAAGATTAAAAATGACTTCTAGTTAAAGATCCATTTAAACTAGGGGGTCCCAACACAACAAGAAATCACACCTAAATAAAAACTCGACAATGACTCGCAACACACTAATCAAACAAGAAAATAAAAATAGATAGAGTCTCATCAACGTTCAAAAATCTATAGGACCCAAACCAAGGACACCACCAATAATGAAAAATTATATTAAAATTAAAAAAAAAAAGAAAACCTAAGTCAGGGATCCTAGCGTAACTAATTTAGCATAACTCTTGTGGCTTCTGCTGGGCCTCTTTTTTCTGTTCACATCAAGAAGTTACTAATTTAGCATAACTTTTAGATACACTTCTAGCAGATCCTGAAACAGGCCCATGTCAAAACAACAAAGAACCAGACCAAGTAAACTCAGCTCTGGACCTGATTTAAGCCTCTGTTCCTGAGGAAATATTTCCGCTAAAACCACTGATTCACCTCATGAGACTCCTACATTGAATTAGTAGATCATAAACATAACTCAAAGGTTGTAGTGGTGCTACTAATTACAGTTGATATCCCATATGCCACAGGCCCATAACTATCTTACACTCTATCAGATAGTTCATGCTTCTTTGTACAGTTCAAGAATATCCTAAAAGGTGTTGTACCGATTGATTCCTGGACAACTAATTGGAGAAGAAAGGTGATAGGAACCTCCTAGCGACCCAGCAAAATAAGGAAGACCCAAGTAGATTACAGCAAGAAAGTAAGCAATACCCTGGTTATAATGTCATGGATTAGAGTGAGTTTAGATCAAAACCTCAAAGACAAGTGACTGTGTTTCCTTGTCTTCAGCAATCATCTCAAATGTTTCATTCCATTCAGGATTGAGGTTGTTGTCGCCGACCTTTGTCTTTAACTTGAACAGAGGTCGAATATATGCAACCACATATGGATCTGATTTACCAATTAATTCCATATTCTTCAGGTCATTTGCTTTAACTATGGTAACTTGAAGCTTCCCTTGTGGTCTAAGCTCTTAATCACTGCACAGTAAACAGCAGAAAGGAAGAAAAGAAAAATAGGGTTAAAACTCACACCTATGGAATGGTTGTGAACCTGGATCTAGGCATGAGAAAAAGAATTCTGGAAACAGCCTCATTGCAAAAGTAACGGTAAGGCTCTGTACAGTATGACACTTCCCAGACCTTGCCATGGCGCAAGCCTCATGCACTGGGAAGAACATTTTTATAGACCTGAAAAGGAATTGATGAAAAGGCGGGGAAAGAAAAAAGAAATAACCACTTCTGGAATCGATCCTATCAATGTAATAGGAAGGGAACCATAACTATGCTTTGCAAAATGTTGGTACTAAATGAAAATGAGGATAGGCATGTGGACACCATGTCCAGCCACGCGTCCCCTACCCTCTCCATTGGGCACAGCCACTAGATCCAGGAAAAAGCTAGCAGCATGCCCAGCCCTCTCCCATGAAAAATGCATCATGTGCATTGTAGCAAATAAAGAAGAATCTCTAGAACACAATCCACCTTGAGAGTGAT
The DNA here is from genome assembly GCF_041222555.1 of Hakea prostrata. NCBI lineage: Eukaryota > Viridiplantae > Streptophyta > Magnoliopsida > Proteales > Proteaceae > Hakea > Hakea prostrata. The sequence goes on along the minus strand of NC_142600.1, from coordinate 11,839,211 downwards.
ATATACCCAAAACAATTGTCGTGGACTAAACAAAAGGTTACCTTTCTTCTGAAGTACTTTAGACAAGGTGAAATAGAAAGTATAATGGAAGAGTAAGTGCACCAAGGAAACTCCCCCTCCCATCCCCACCCAAAAAAAAAGGAGGCAAAAAGAAACCAAAGCCTTAAAAACAGTTGTACCAAGGAAAATGCAAGAGATTAGACTTGAGAATGGAGATAAGAAGCATACATTTGAACCTTGCCAGACCCTGCAAAAAACAGGAGCTGGCCCTTTTTCTTTCCCTTAATTAGAGAACAAGAGAGACGTTTATAGCTTCCACTTTCCTATGCAATTTACTGGTTCAAGTACTGTATTCAGAAATTTTATTTTCTGCTTAATTGTCCTCAGTGGAGTCCTGCTTAAGGATTGACCATAGAAGATGTTAAGTACATCGTGCATGCTGCTGCTGCTGCATACAGCACTATAGTTAATAGTAGACAATAGAAACAGCTATATTCTATAGGAAGTCATTTTAAATATTTTTTAGATCAACTGCAGAACTTTATTTCCCCCTTCTGTCTATTTTATGGAAAACTCTAAATGGAGCTTGATACAAGAGCAGCCCCCCCCCCCCCCCAAAAAAAAAAAAAATCTCCAGATTAATAATCATTTAGCATAGTTATCCTTAAAAGACCACTAGATATAAAGATGATGGTTGTATCAGGGAAACCAAATTAAACCTTTAGTTATTGAGTAACTGAGGGCATCAATAGAAACCTTTCTTGGAGGGTGGGAGGGTTGAAGCGAGCTCCATGGTAATATACAGAACTTAAAGAATATGACAGTAAAAATAAGGCAACCAACTAGCAGTTCTATTTTGCCCCCCTAAATCCAGAAATTATATATTTTAATTGCAGAAAATAAAGTAACGTCATAAGCTCATCAGTTGCTATATCATTTCCGCTTTCCGAATCAAATTATATGAGTTACCGGTTGTTTTCCAGACATGCAAATTGAAAAATATGAAAATTCTCACTATTCAACAAACTTGTTAGATAGTATGAATGTTCTAATTCTGGTGGAGGAATAAGACGTGAATATGAATTCAACAGAATGAAATACGATGACTCAAGTTAAATATGGTAGATTTTCATGTTACCTAGTATCCACGGGAACACCACCAATTGGAACTACAATACGGTGGGGGGCCACTCAAGCATGTCTGTGACAATTGATTGGACAGTATGCTAACAAATAGCATAAAAGAATTAGAAAAATAAGCTGACAAATGAACATAAAGAAGTGTTGCCAAGACTATTGAAGATCATAATAAAAGTCTCGACTTACCTCAATCATGTCTGATAACCCTGGAAGTGCAGTTAAGCTTCCTCCAACAGCCTTCAGTGTGTAATATATTTTATGCTTTGGCTGATTTACCATATAAAACCATCACTTATCTTAATATACAGACTCTATAAGGTAATGGTCAAAGAAAATCTAGTAGCTGTTGATCATAAGAGAAAATAATTACGATCTACCATCTTCATATTAAGCACCCTTAAAAAGGGGGAAGGGAAAAAAATTGAAGCCTCCAAATGTCTTCATACGAGAATACATATGTTTTTTAATATACATAACCACAAAAACAATGCAATAAAGAAGTAAATTACTACAAATTCTATCATCCACATGTACTTGAAGACTTTCATAGGAAACATGATTTATGACCAGAGGGTTAAGGTGGCTTTAAAGCAAAAGGTTGCTCCATCTCCAACCCCGCAATGCTTTTGTGTATAATATGCATTGTATCTTCTAGAAAGAATTGGCACCAAGCGTCCACGGGCCATCGACCGCTTGGATGCATAACAAAGTGAAGCACTAAAATCAATACATCACTCAACGTGTAGAATTATTGAACTTGACTTAAATGGGCAAACTATGGGAGTAAAAGATGTTACAAATAAAATCATGATGTTTTTCGTCTTTGTTTCCACAACAGAGAACAGTTTAGGAAGTTTTCATGGTCCTTGTTGCCAGAGCATTAAAAGTGGTCATCAGTTTTCTGAACCAGCCTGGCAAAACTTTCTGACCCCATCAACCAGTTTTAAAATGGTTTCATTAACTGTAACAACCAATCTTTCACAAAAGCTCATTGTTGAAGTTACTTAACACTCTGAACCAAATAACTATAACATTTAACAGGTGTGACACCATAACAAGCAATGGGTGGTGCTTCCTTGTGTTTTAGATAAAAGCTAAAAAATACAGCAATATGCAAATTGGTGCAACTCAATCACCATAATTTCCAAAATTCTCACCTAATCAGGCAGTGCAGAATCGATCCCAACCTAGTCAAACCAGTGAGAGATCAATCTCTAAAGGACCCCATACAAGAACAAATTAGTATTAAGAATAGGAATCTCTAAGGGCCTGTTTGGTTACGTGAATCCAGAGATTTCAAAGCTCTAGATTCACAAATGGGAGATTTTTACCTGTTTGGTTGTGTGAATCCCTAGATTCATGAAATCTAAAGATTCACCTTTTTACACTAAAAACGTGAATTTGTAGATTTATGGGTATGAGGTGAAATCCAGAGATTTCATTCCTACTATCTAAGCGTTAAACATTTGAACCATAATTCAATAAATATTTTTTAGGATAAATCTACAAATTTCATTCCAAAAAATTCAAGCTAACCAAACAGTTAATTTTATGAACCATGACTTTAGAGATTTGAAGTTTATAGATTTGAAATCTCTAGATTTTTGAAATCTCTGAGACTCAAGTAACCAAACAGGCCCTAACACACTTTTATGCTTCTCTTTTTGTGGATTTTATTCCTTTTTACAAAAGGAAAGAAAAGGAATATGACCCCGCATTCACTACCAAAGGAATGAAAAAATCTGTGAAGAGCGAACCCGGAGGAAGCTGCATGAGGCCGGCAAAGTTGAGTCTTACAGCAAATACTCAGAAGATCAGATTTAACTTCCTTCTTGTATCAGTTGTATTATGGTTAAGGGAAAATTTATTGTCTTACATAACATAAGTATCTTCTGTTACAGTCACAATAAAGAGAAGGCTTATGAGTCCATTCCCACGTTCCATCTGAACAGTCAAGCTGTAAGAATTCAAAACAAATTCTAGATGATTGTAGGTGGAACTAATCTTTTTTTGGTGCAAGACAAAGAAATTTGTTCTAAAAAGACATACCTCGGCAAGGAGAGCAACTACTACAGCAGAAATGCAAGGGATGTCTTCAGAGAGTTGGAAGATAACATGAACAATAGTGAAAACTTGAAGATCCTTCAACTGCGGCGAAACATATTAGTCCAGTAAGCAGGACAGCAACAAATGAAGCACAAAATATGGGAAATTGATTTGACCCAGATACGCACATTCTAGAAGCCACTTGCTAGTATTCAACAAAGAATGCATCAATGGGAGACATAAACACTGTAATGGATACCTGGCGAGCAATACACTAAACTAAATTATCACATCACAACTCTATTGAAGGGAACCATATAAAATAACTAAAATAGAGTTTAGGTTTGGTCTTTGATGGCAAACACATGTCAGCAATAGATTACTGTAAACAATAAAATCCATTATCACATCTAAAAGTGTTTAGGTAGATCCTTTCCTCCCTCTATTATATTCAATTTTGTTATTCAGTTTGACAGCACAAATCCATACTGAATGCTACCTATCTGTAGATCGCCCCAATCCCATCCCCCCCCCCCCCCCAAGGCCCCCGAAAAAGAAAAAGAAAAGCACGTGATTCGTTTCTTCCAAAAACTTAAGCCCTGAATCGCTTCACTAACCTGAACACCTTAAGCCCTGAATCGCTTCTCATAAAAGTACTCAATTCCGCCAAAACCTAGTAGACATTTATAAGACTTAGCCAGCCGAACACCACAAAAAATGCAAACATAATTCGAAGCTGGTGGGTTTACCTATATCCAAGAGCGTCAAATCCCTTATAAATGACTCAAACAGAGTTTTCAAGTTTTCAGGACTGGGCACAGAAACAACAAGAAACGATCAAAAGTGCAAAGTAACAAGCAACATCAACTTAATTAAGTTAATCAAAGAACATCGACAAATTCTAGCTTTCTACTGTCCAAATCACACTATTAAAGAGCCGTAGCAGCAGTAGGTACAAAAGCTTAACTCATAAACAGGTGATAGAAAGGAAATTGCATTTTAACCTCTCGATCGTAGTCTAAGCACAGAAGTCGTAACAGGATTAGCAAACAATTCAAAAACAGGAACTGAAGATGGCCTTATCTGGGCAAAATTGGATGTTACACTAGCTCAATAGTTGGGCTGGCACAGCAGAGTCATACACACCTTTAAGCGAGATGAGAGAGACGAGGTGAGAGACCTTGAGAGCAGAATCCACAACCAAAAGCTCTTCGGTAAGAACTACAGCGCGCAGAATCCACAACCAGAGGTCAGGGTAACCTAATTTCACTCCAATCCGAACATAAATTATTTGGGGAAAAAATGAGTAGACAAAAACATACCACGGGCATGTTGCTGAGAGACAAGGAGGAGGGCAGTCACAGATGCAAGGGCTCCTCTTCTCGCGAAATCGGTTTGCCCAATTTGATGCTCTTCTTCAACCTCCAATACAAAGCAGGCAGACAAACTCGAGAGAGTCCAGCAACCCAGATCCTTGAGCGAGACGAGACAGAGCCAAAGAGAGACGATAAAGGGGCAGAGAGACGAGAGAGAGCAGAGAGAGACGACAGAGTTGAGAGATGGACAGAGAGACGAGACAGTTGAGAGAGTTGAGAGAGAGCAGCGAGAGAGCAGAGAGAGACGAGAGGGAGACGAGAGGTCGGCTGCGAGAGATGACCGTTGAGAGAGACCATAACACGAGGAGCCTTTAAGGGTTATCGTGAAAATTACATCGATAACCCTAAGTACCGAGCCTCGGATTTTTATTTGCAGCAGCCACTGCTGGCTGCTGCTAACGGTGGAGGTCGCTCCACCTCACCAAAATAAGATCGAACGGTTCAATCAAATGACATGGGTTTATATATAAATATTATTTTTTATTTTTATGTTTTAAGATTTAAAGGTTTTTAATTTACAAAACCAGATCCTTCTGTTTCCCAGTTCTCACGGCTTCTTCGCCCTGTAGTCATTAAGGGGTTGTATGGTAACCATTATGGCACACTAATTACATGTGCCATTTGCCCGTTTGGCACAGAAATGACCGAGAATCATGTATGGTAAACCGGTTCGGATTTTTGTCTTTGGTTCAGCAAATGTGTACCGAACCAGGCAATGGGCACACTTTTTCCTTGTGTCAGAGAAGCTTCTCTGGCACAGAAGCGATTCTTTACAAAAATGCGGGGCACACTGGGTTCGTTGACGGTACTTAGGGTTATCGATGTAATTTCATCGATAACCCTAAAGCTTTATCTGCGATTCTCTAACGTCTCTCTGCACTCTCATCTCTCTGCAATCGAAGTTGCAACGATCATCTCTTGCCCTAGTTCTACCTCTCGGATCTGTCTCGTCTCCCTCATCTCTCACAACTCTCCCAAGACTCGCATCATTCTCTCTCGTCTCTCTCATCTCTCCCAACTCTCTCAATCTCTCGACTCCGAAACCAGTGTCTCCGACCAACCGATCGTGTTTGAAAGCATCTCTGCAGCCTCTCTCTATTTGGAAGCATATGTGCAACCGATCGTGGGGAAGTGTCTCTGCAACCGATTAAACACAAGTGTTTGGATCCCTGTCTCTGCAACTCTCTCATCTCTGCAATTGTCTCATCTCTGCAACTCTCTCATCTCTGCAAGCCGAAGCCCTCTTGTGTCACTCGGATCCCTGTCTCTGCAAGCCGAAGCCGTCTACAACCCACTTCTTCATCTTCGTTCAATGTGAGTGGCACAGAATGGTGTTTGCCCTATCTCTGCAACTGTTCATAGTTTTTTTTTTTTTTTTTTTTCACATAGTTGTTCCGAACCACAAAACCATATTCTTTCTTATTTTTTCTGTTCCTTTTCCTTTCTTGAATGCAAGCTATTGCTGCACTTTTTTATTTTTTAAATGCATCATATTTATCTTCTCCATAAAACGTAGGTAGCAGCAGTAGATTTTCTCCTTTTCTTTCTATTCTCTTCCTCTCTGTTTTTCTGCAATAGAAAATTATGAAAAGGTAAATAGATAGATGATTGAAATTTTGTGCTGACTTCATACCCGGTTGAAAGTATTAGATACAATGATTATGTTTTTTTTATCTCCATGATAATTTCATCTGTTGATTTATTAGAACATATTTGGTTGGATTATTATTTAAGTATTTGTACATGCTTATGTTAAGCTTCCTTCTGATTCTCTGTTATGGCAGCAAGATAGGCTCTGGTCTCCCGGACTTGCTCATATGCCTTAATGATAATTTTTGGTATACTCCAATTTTCCATGTGTTTTCCTTCTGAAAGTAATTTCTTCTAAATTCTGAATATTTATAGAGTCCATAGATAAACATCTAGACGAAAAGCGAAATAGATTTGCCATAACGGAAAATGTTACTAGTAACTATCAACACAAATCAGCCTTCAAAACCATGCCTTGACACCCCTTGGGTTATGCACACAAATGAGATCAGTGCAACTTGGGTGATAGTTAGTAACCCTTTACAGATTATATCTTGCATTACAATGATCCTGCTATTTCATTTTCTATTAGTCATTGATCCTTCCACGCATGGTACTAGAGTCTCTCTCTATCTATTTGTAAATAGATAGATAATCAAAATCTTGTGATAGGAGTAGTTGTATTATGTGGTGTATTTTTTTTTCTTATTTGGTTCACTTGCAGTGTAGTAGTTTGTGATGTTGTTATGGACTTTTAAGCGATATTATGATTGTTCTTATGTAATTTTTTTTAAATGTTAGAATCATTGTCAGCACCTTTACTAGTTGTTAAGTAGTATAACATATCATCATTATTTGTATGAATTAGTAGTTTAAAAAATGGCAACATCAAACACTCAAACTGCCACTTGGAGCCAACAAAATACACAGATTTTTATTGAGATAATGGTTGAGGAGGTTAAGGCAGGAAATAGAACAACATCCACATTCAACAAGGTAGGGTGGAAAAATATTTTGGAGAAATTTGAAGTAGATCAAACATCAATTATGAAATGAAGCGGTTGACAAACAAATTCAACAAGTTAAGGTAGCAGTATGCTAGTTTCAAGAAATTGATGGAAACATCGGGATTTGGGTGGAATCTGTCTCCAAAATTGCCACTTGTTGAGGATGAATCATTATGAGAAATGCACATCAAGGTAATTTCGGTTATGGTACCACTGTTTATATTATTTTATTAAAATTCGTACATTTTATGGTATTAATGTTTCTTTTTTTTTTATAATAAAATATGAACTGTATGCTTATGTACAATGACTTACAATGTTTATGACAGGACAATCCAGGCTGGGCTAAGTTTAGGAAGCATGGCCTAACTGAGTGGGAAGACTTGTGTAAAATTTTTGGAGGTACTTATGCTACCGGTGAGGAAGCGATTACTCCTGACACTGCATTGCAGCCTTCAGTGGACTTGAGCATGGATAATGATGAGTTTGTGGGTGTTGATAGCTCAGATGAAGTGATTACTCTTGACACTGCACTGCACCTATGTATGAAATGAACATGCATGTTTAGTTATTTTTAATGTCTTTTATATTTATCTTTTTAAATATTTTTATTAAAAGAATGTACCCATTTTGGCACAGAAGTTGTACATACCATACAAGATTCTGTGCCAAGATGGGCCAAAGAAACGTGCCCATCTGTAGGTTACCATACAAGATTATGGCAATGATTCTGTGCCAAATTTGCCCACTTCAGAACAGAAGCATAAAAAATGGATTCTGTCTTTGAAGTGAGAATTTTGGCACATAATGGTTACCATACAACCCCTAAGATTCTGCTTTCCAAATCCAAACCTGCAAATCAAAATCTGAGAAAAATGGATTCATCAGTAACAAATTTGGTTTCTCAAGAATCCATTGGTGGTTAGGGTGGAGATAGTTGAATTGCTTTTATGGCATCCTTTGATTGGAAGAAAAACGAACAAATAGCAGATTTGAAGTTTGAACCAATAAATGCTTTGATATTCTAAACTTCGTTATCGCTTGGACTGGATTGAAGCAATTAGCATTAGCGATTCAGATAAATTCTTGAATAGGATTCGAATTCTTGTATCCTAGTTTACGAATACCTAGTTCGAATTTTAATGGAATCCTAAATCAGGCCGAGAGGGATTTAGGGTTTGCTGCAAAAGATAAAGAGTCTCTCAATGATTCGGCATAGTATTCCGTTGAAGCTCGACAAGTTCTCCTGTCGGTTTATGAGTGAAGATAATGATAGTTTTGGGAAGATCGTGGAGAAGCAGAAGAGGAAGAGGAAGGAACGGTTTGGGTGTTCGACTGAAGGTGAGATGACGGAAAGTCATAAAATGAGGAATCGGATTACAGATGGGTACAAAACATTTGGTCAGCCTCCGAGCAAATTAGAGGTTGGAATTACACGAGAAAATTTTTGTTGATGTATAACACATCTGATCGGGGTGAAGCCCCAACCACCGATGGATTCCGGCGAAACCAATTTTATTGCTGCCGCCATTAAAGCAGGTGAAACCAATTTTGTTGAATCCATTTTTCTAATCTCAGATTTTGATTTAGAATGCTTCTTCCTGACTACACACGCGCGGAGGAAGCCGTGAGAACAGGGAAAGAAGGACCTAATTTTGTAAATTATAAAACTTTAAACTTTAAAGCATAAAAATAAAAAATAATATTTATATATAAACCCATGTCATTTGATTTGAACCATTCGATCTTATTTTGGTGAGGTGGAGCGATCTCCACCGTAGCAGACAAGCAAATAAAAATCCCCTCACTTGTGCCTTGCGTTTCCAAACTGAATTGCTTCGTATCAAAAAAACTCCAATCTCTAGCACAAGGAAAAAGCTGTGCCAAGTGCCCGGTTCAACATAGTTTTGCTATACCAGCACATCAAAGTTGAACCGGTTTACCGTACATGTTTTTGTTTGCTTCTGTGTCAAAGTGGGCAATGGCACAAAATGAGTGTGTGATAAGCGTTACCATCCAACATCTTATTATAAATAAAAACTGAATCGTAATTTTATTCTTCAACAAATCTCAAAAAATAGTAACAATTTTCTATGTTTTCTCAAGTCTTCCTCCCTTCCTCTTGTCATCAATAAATATCTTGAATTCAGATTTTCTTCCTTCCCTTTTATAATTTTGGGGAATATGATTTTAAGTCTCTCAATTATTGTTCCAATTGTTAATTGATTGAGGGTCTATTTGGTTATATGAATCTAGAGATTTGATTGAGCCTATTTGGTTACATGAGTCTGGATATTTCAAATATCTAGAGATTTGAAACATCCAAGAAAGTCACATACAATGATTCATGCCTAGAGTAACTTATAAAGCATAGACTAAACTTTAATGGGAGTAACTTTTAGAAATAGAAAATACAAAATTATGTCTTAAAGTTTTTAATTATAATCTGAATAATTTTTCAATTAGATAGATCCTCCTTTGGATCAACTTATAAAAAAAAATAAATCAATTCACTACTTCCACTTTGAATCCTGATGGAGTCAAACCATCATACCTTGGATAATTTTCAAGTGTTCTTCCATTTGAGCTAAAGACTCATCCAAAAAACACACAAGTTATAAATTTTTTTTTATATTTTTTCTTTAAATTTTAAATTCACTTAACAACCATATGATCAAAGTGAAACTTATAAACATTTTTTATACTATTCATCTGGAAAAAGGAAAAAAAAAATCTTTCATACTTCCTATAAGACATCTAGGCTTGATATCATTTATAATAACTTAATAGGAGCTCCTAGATATCACTAAAACCGAATTCATAACCTCTCTTAAACCCATTGTGGGTTTGTCATAATCACAAGAACATGTAAGGAGTTCACATTTAAGCATTTGTTATATTAAGGTGAATCCATCATGAACACCTTTTGCATGGGTTTGATGTTTGGCCACTTCAAATGCCTGAATGAAGGAGAAATAAAAAATTAATAAAAATCAATAATGAAATAGTGAAGCATCACATATGAAATGATGAGATGTAGAAATTGTATGTTCAGATAGAAATATAAATGTAATTAATAACAAAGTTAAACCATCCTCACATCACAATTCACGACCCTTATTCAAACACGGATTTGGAAAATTTGTCCTCTAATTGGTTAATCAAGTCATTTGGCCTTAGAAGCAAAATAATTTGAAAATTTTGATTCCATATTTGTACACTTAACAATGATTGTGAAGTACTTTTCGTAAAAATTCTAGTTTGCAATTCCGTAAAGTTTTAAGATAAGTGGCAATTTTAGAAGTTCTCAGAATTTGAAGACTGAAAGCTAGGAATCTAATTAAATTCACAATGTTTAACCAAAGGTAAAATACCAAGCAGACATGGAGAAACTACGGGGTAGATTCGATGAGTTGAAGTTTGCAATAAGAAAACTGTTAGCTTCCGGCCCTAAAAACTCTTAGATAAAGGGTTGGGAATAGGGAATCCGATGTCAGATGTCGTAGAGAGAAAAATGGCCGCCCCAATGACACCAAAAGGTAGAACATACGTGATAATAATGGGGATTTATGAGTGCTCAATATTGGTAACCAGCCAGTGATAGGACATGAGAGCTTTCCAATTATTATTTGTGGATAACCAATAGGATTAAAGGTAACCAACCCGTGAGCCATAGGATACGATGACTCTACAAGGAAAGGTACTGGAACGGATTGCATAGGCACGGAAGTTATTTATGTATTTATAATATTGATAGTATGCAAAAATATTGTTATTTGTGTCTTGTATTTGAAGCCTAAACGACAAAAAAAAAAAAAAAAAAAAAAAACGGAGATATGGATCCTAATTTTTTATAGTTGATCAAATAGAAATACCCTATTTCTACAAAAAGAAACCCATAAACTCCTTCTAATGGAGATGCCTCCAGTAATCCAGCAATATTCTACTTAATTCCATTATCAATTGTAAATAATTTGAAAATTATTTTATATATTTAGCTAAACTTAATTTATCAAAAATAATTATCACTTAGCGTGTAGTTTGGTCAGCCATCATTATGAAAATTCTATTACTAAGTATTGTTTCATGGTTAATCTAATTTCACATTGTATTGCTATTATGCCATCTCTATATCAATCTTTCGCATTTAGTGCGACAAGTTGGCTATTTAGTAGACGAATATTAAATTTTTATTGCAATTCTGAATAATTAAAAAAAAATTCTTTGAAACATTAACTATCATTCTCTTTCCCTAATTACAATAAGAAATGAATAAATGTTTTCCTTCCACACAGTAATTCATATATGCCAGTCATAATCAACCAACAATAGTAAAAATTACTCATTATCATTGATATTTAAGTTGTTGTATGTATATTTTGTCCAATTTGTTAGTTATTTCCCGGAAAAGTACACCATTAAAATAACCAAATATGCCATCAAAAGAAGGAAAAAAAATTATAATAACAAACGAGAAAAAATGAATCAAACAAAAATAAATATCTACAAGACAAGCCTACCAAGGAAAAGTGACTTTCTTTTATAACTCATGATTTAAAATATGTCGTAGCTCGTGGTTTCACTGATTCTTTATGTACCTTGCCACTGGTGAGGTCATAATTCTTCAATTCTAGTAGTAACCGTTCAAATCTTTCAATAAATGAAGCATATGATATATCCACCTGCAATTCAAATAATTAATACCAATAAATATGAAATGCTAATTGTATCCTCACGTTGCTAAAGCTTCAAGGCCTCATATATGGCCTTGATGAGTTTAATGAGTTGTAATCTACACACTCTAATCCCATAATGTTGAGTTAAGAGTAACGAAGCCCAAAAAACCACAAAATTCAAGAAAAAGCGAAATAAAGTCGAAAATTAGGGTTTAAACCATACCTCACTTATAGTACTATTAAATTGCAAGAGTTTGATTAGGTCATCTAAACAAAATACTTGTTATGGAAGGAAGAAGAAGTAAAATACTAAACAAGTCTTTTGAAACTCCAATTTTTAGTCTTATAGCCACTGTTAGAAGAAGTAAAATACTAACCTGATTGCATACTTATAAACAACATCCACGCAAAGGATGGTGGCAACCCAAAAGTAATTTAAATTGGCTGATTTTGATATTGTGACCTTTGAAATTGTCTCTGTAAAGCTCTGAGAGTAACCATATAACTGTTAATCACAACTAGTGAATTCTTACTTCTTACATAACATGCATTTAGTCAATGTAAAAGAAGGAAATTAGGGGAAGACTCATTGCAAGGGACGACATCAAACTATAATAAAAAAATTATAATTGAAAACGCCGACAAGCAAAAAGATTTTTTTCTTTTATTTTTTCCCATTAGTTTAAAAGCCACACCTGACTCAACTTTGTGACCGTAATGGCACAAAATCAGTTGACAACCAACGACCTCCAACCTTCCATTTTCTAAAACCATCATTCAACCAATTCAATTTGCAAATGCGCTCCATGGATTGGAGGAGCCCTGAAAACTTAAATAATGAGGACGATGAAGATCATACAATACCGAATTCAAAGCTATATTTTCTAGAGTTATGGCTTTCTACTTGTCTAGGAAATTGTAAGATTATTATTGGAGCAAAAAAAAAAAAACACCCTAAGACTCAATTTGCTTTTATTTTATTCAAAGAACCCTAGACTTACCATGCAAACACCGCCGCACGTTTGTCTGTCTTCCGTTTTCTGAAGCCTTTGAAGGGGGGCATTTATGTAAACCAACTCGTGCGCATAAATCGTGAGGTATCGGCATACATGATTTACGGGTTTATTCTTAATGTCTATGGTCTGAAAAACCTAATTTAAAATTTCCGGTCCAATTTGAACATCAGGTGTAAAGAGAAAAACTGGGTGCCAGCAATCAGTCAGGGATGAAACCAAACGAACGAAATGTACCAATTATAGACATCAGGGGGAGAGAGGAAGAGAGGAAGAGAGGAAGAGAGAAATTGGTCCGGTTTGAAATCACGCATTTCGAGTCTTCTATTCACCTTCCACATAACCAGGGGGAGGTCGTTTATTAACGGCTTCCGATTACGATTACGATTTCGATTTCGAGTTCGAGTTCGGTTTCCTCTCTCCCCCTTGGATTGGAAAAAGGAAGCCTTGATTGATTGCTAGAATCAGTCTTTTGTTGCATAATTAATGGCGTATCGAAGAAGGCAAGGTCTCACTAAGGCTTCGACGTTCAAGGAAGAGATTAGACATCCTCCGGAAGAAAGCTCCTCTTCGTCTCTTGCCGCTCAAGCCATCCGTGCTTCTTCCGCTCATCGTGATTCCTCTTTCTCTGCTGCCTATGGCGAATCTGCAGTCGCCTCCGCTTATAGGGAACCCAGTCGCCAAAGATCTTTTGATTCTAGACAGGTCGGTTCAACGATTTCTTCTTCCTTGTGCCAAAATGTGTAGGGTTTCGTCTATTGGCTGGATATTTGCATATGTTTTTCTGATTTATTGCTTTGGATGAACAACTTATCCCTGTTGCCCCGTTTCATAAGCCTGAATGGGTGCCGCTGATGCTTGTTCTGATTCGAAACAGTGGTCTTCCGGTTTGTTGTTTTCTTTGATTTTTTTTTTTGGTTTTTGGTTTTTTATTGAAATAGTCCACCAGTGATGATAATGATATGATGATGACTACCTGGAAAACTGGATCTCTAAAAGTTATCTTTCGTCCGTTAGATTCAGTGGCGTTATATTACCCAGGCATTGAGATGTAAGCAAATGTTCCCTACAAATACAGCGAGAAGCAGAAGATATGAAATATGTTTTGACTTATTAAACCTATCTTATAGCTGCATTCTGATTACATTGATTATGTGGGAATGCATGTTCGCTTACTAATTCTAGGACAAAAGATGCTGGCTGCAATCACACCCAATCCATCCCCTCCAGCTAAGGAAAAAAAAGGACATTTCTCATTATAATTGTGGTATCTTTTGCTTGAGTACTTTTAACCTTTTGCAGCCTGTCTTTGTTCTTTCTTATGATAATAGGCTAATTTTGTTTGTGAATGTAGGATCCAGCATCTTATAAATATACATCATTTGAGAATTTGAATGACTCCAAGCATGGGTTTTGGGGTATCCTTGCTAGAAAGGCTAAAGCAATTCTTGAGGATGATAATGTTGCCCAACAATTTGAAACATCTAGCAGAACAACACCTCAAGAGCGTGAAACATCGCCTGGTGGTCAGGTGAGAATTAGGTTCCTCATGATGTATAAAAGGTCGATGGAACCTGATAATTTGTTCTTTACTCTATTATTATTCCAAGTAGATTTATTTTATTTCTTTGGTTTTTATTGTTGAAACTGTAGATAGTCATAAGCATAGTGTATATTTTATGAATAGTATGAAAACATTGTAAAAACTACAGAAACATGTACAATGACATTTTAGAAGATACCCCTATCTGCGTCAAAACCGCTGGTGGAATATGCAAGGTTAATGATGCAATAATCTCATATTACAGCATTCATACACACCACCAATCTTTAGTTGGCCTGACATGCCAAGACCAATTTGAGATACCCCATCAGTCCATCCCCAACCCTAACCTTTTCAATCCCATAGATTATAACATTCCTCAAACCAAGTGGCACACAGCTTAACTATCCTATCCCACAAGCAATCTTTTAATCTTTTCACCATCACTGTTTAGCATTAAACACAATTCTAACGTTAACCATTTCAGTTGGTCTTGAGTGATCATATTACTGGCTTTTAGTTTAACCACTTCAATTGAAGGCTACATCGAACATCCAAAAATCCTGAGGGCTAACCAACCCACCCATCCACTGTTTCTTTTTTTTTTTTGGTGGGGGGGGGGTTGGTTGTGGAGACTCTAGAAGTAACAATTGGCTTGTTCCTTGGGGAGTATACAAGGGAGAGGGTGGAAAAGTTTTGGAGCTGACATCCAAAGGAGATGTAATTTCCAAATCTGCCTAAATATCTATAATTGGTAGTTATTTTCCTAATATTTCTGCTCCACATATGTATGTGAAGTTGTAGTCCCAAAATCCAACAAACCAATTATGTTGCATGGAGTTCCCCCCCATGTTGTTGATGATATATCTCCAAACTCTCTGAAAACACAAAATTCTTATTCCTTTAATTTGATGACGACTCCCTGACCAAGCTAAATTTGAAAACGGGCAAGGAGCAAATTTTCTAGGTCAGAAGACAGTTTGAAAGAGTCCATTAAACCCAAAAGCTATGCCTTGGTATGCAGTATGTACCCCTTGGACCAAACAGGCTTTTGCCAATCAAAGATGGGACCTCTTTGTTTTAGAAGATTCTAAACAGATTTGGAGCTCAAAATGCCTAAAGATGAATCCTTTTAATGGGAAAATTTTATTATGAAATAGTTAGAAAGCAACCAAGCACGGTTCCAGCACTTTATGGGCCTCCTTAACATGGTAAACAGGACCAAGCACTTCGATGATCAAAACAAAATCAGAAGCAAAATAATTGCCATCTTTCTCTATTTTCAATCTCCAAAAAGTTTACCATGGTTGTGACTTGTGAGTTGTGACCCATTTCATCATCCTTGAAATTTTTGTTTTAGAAGAAAGTTTTATAATTCCAAGTATAATAGATATCCTTGAGCAATAATAATCTGATACGGTGCTGAATTTGAAATTCAAATATACCGCATATGGTAATGAAATTTAAAGTATGATATCCAAATATAATATTGCATATGTATTGAATTTAAAAATATCAGTCAGAAAGTATAAATGTCTCTAACGTTATAGCTTTTCTTTACCTTGGTAAAGAGGTTCTTGCCATTAGGTTTCACTATTTCCTCTGCTCCCTATTGTATGAAGCCTGAAATGCTCGTGACTCTATTTTTGGAGTCCCATCCAACAACCAGAACCTGTGGAGTAGAGATTTTCTTTACACCATGGGTGAAGGATAACTTAGTCCTTGAATATTTTTGAACTTAGTCCTTTAGATGATTGTACTAATTCACTTTAACACAAAATAATAATCTTGAAGTGGTCAACCAAAGGGATCTAGTAGTGTTCAATGGTGGTCAAACCAATAGCCTCAGGCTTCAGTCTTCTCACCCAGTGACACTCGAATAGAGAATTTTTAAACTTGTCTTTGGTCCATTCACTGGCTACTTGTTTTGAATTTTTAAGAGAATTTTAATCCCTTCCTTTGATTTTTGTGTTTCTTTCATTTTGTTCATTTTCTAATAGCAGTTCCAGCAGCCTTACCGATCGCCGGAGAGCGGTCGCAAGTTGGAGAATCCTAAAATTCAGAAGGGATTAGATGCACTTACCTCTTCCCTTAATTACCTGGGTGGTACAATTGGAAAATCTTTGGAGGTAAAGTTCAAAATAATTTTTAATTTAGGTTTTCTATCGTGCATGTGCTAATTCAAATGTTTTACATGTGTGTATTTCATCTTGATTTCTTTTTAATTAAAATTGTGCAGGAGGGTCTGACAATTGTGGAGAATCGGACTGCTGATATCATCCAGGAAACCCGTAGGCTGCAGATCAGGAAAAAAAGTAGCGGTCCTGATTCACAGAACCAGCACAATGATGTGTCTGCTCCACAGCAGCAAGCACAGATGCAAATGGACCATGAGACTCAACTCAAGGCATCCCGCGACGTAAGGTGGCCAATGTGTATCACTGGATCATATTGTAAAAGCATTTGCAAATATTGGTTGGGTTTTATGTTCACGGAAATTAAATTAATCTTGCTTCCACCTTGGCACCATCCTTTATTTGTTGACCTGTAGGTTTGGAGTTAGAAGGGCTCAACAAATAACCTAAATAATTGAATAATTCTAATGAGGCATAAAAGGGCGAACCTGTTGCCGAAGGCTTCCGCACTAGTAGAGTCCTGGGGGGCATGTTATAGTATCTTCATCGGTTATTAAACTTAGGATTTTTTAATTCAGACTTATGGGGGGCCTCATTTAGTTAGTAAATTTAATATTGCTGCTTTTGGGTATCTTGACTCTTTTTGGGTTCACCTAATTAAGTATACTGTAGGTTATCCTAGCTTAACATATTAGCTTCTATTTATTCTTTCCTTTTTAGTTTAAATATTATCTGTTTGTTTTTTCAGTTATTTTCATTAACTTGGCTTTCCAAATGTATATTTGCATTGTTTTAGATAACTAATTGGCCTTTTTGTGAGACACAGGTTGCAATGGCAACAGCTGCGAAAGCCAAACTTCTTCTGCGAGAGCTAAAAACAGTCAAAGCAGATCTGGCTTTTGCTAAGGCGCGATGTGCTCAGCTAGAAGACGAGAATAAAATGCTCAGAGAGAGCCGTGAGAAGGGGGATAGTCCAGAGGATGATGATCTGGTAGGGTTTTCCTGTCTGTCCACCATCTGAAAACAAATCTAATTTAGAGAAACATTATTGTCTTCTGGTTAGGATTTTTGTGATGAATGAAATTGTATGTTCCTGTATGTATGTGCTTTTGTGGACTTTGTTGACAATGCCTTCAATTTTGCTCGTTGAACAAGTTCTTGTATACCATGATCTGTACTTCAAATGATTCATTTGACAATTCTTTATATTTACCAGTCTAACCATTTGTACCCTTGGCTAATATGTTTCCTCCCTGAATTCTCAATCTTTTAATGTTAATTCATGGATATAGATATGCATTTGTTTCCTCAGGACATACATTGCAATATCTTTCTCCTTGTGTTAATGTTAGTGATGCGTCTCTGGATTTTTGTCCTTTACGGCACTAGTTGGTCGCATAGATTGTGGACATCATCCAGATCTTGGATCTTGATGGTCAACTTATGCTTGGATTTATGTTGAATGTTATCTAAAGTGAAAATGGGAAATGATAAAGCTTCTGGTGCTCTCCTTGTGTCTGAGATTTGTCCATTTGGTGGTGTTTTAGCGAGTATTGTTTGTGGCTGATTCACATACCATCTAGGAGTCAACCTGGTGGCTACTGGAGTCGCTTGCATTTCTTGGATCATAACATCTGTCATTTGGTTATTTGAATGTATTATATGCTGGATATCATGATTGGCTTATGTCTTGGCAGATTTGTTGGCGGAAAGTACATCCTTTGTACAATGGCAGAACTGTCATGCTAAACCTTTTAATTTGGTACTCTTTCACATTTCCCTGTCCTACTATTAGACTGGTATTGTTAATCGTAGTACTGTTTAAATACCAAATTAGTTGCCAAAGCAAGATCTTTTATTTAGGGGATAAGGTAAGATAAGGGCGGATTAAGATAATAATAAAACAGTGGGTCGAAGTTGTGGATGAGGCAAATGTAAAGGGAATGGGGGGGGGGGGGAGTTTTCTGAGAGTTTCAACCGAGTCGGATGGGTAAAACAGTAAGTTATGGCCAACTCCTAGCAACAACAATTGGGGGTAATCTTGGGTGCTGCTTTTTAGGTTTTAGAATGTGAAATTAATTTACTGATCTCAGGTATGGTGTAATTTAATTATCAATTGATTAATTAGGTCTTGTATACAGAATCAGTTATGGATGATGGAGGCCTAAACAGTACTAGTGTAGAGGCAGGGTAGGGAAAGCAGAAATATATCCAAAATCTATATATCAGAATAGGGCCAAATTTGAATCAATTTTACCCCCCCCCAAAAAAAAATAAAATAAGAAGGTTGAATGATTTCTAGATTAGGGTTAAGTGAAATGTGGTAGAAGTTTCAGAAAGACCTGACAGCTGGTTGCGTAATCTAGAAAAAAGCCATCTTATCTGAGTGACTAGAAATTAGGGTTCTAGTTGCTGAAATTTAGGAAATTTGCTTACTTTATATTGCCTACGATCTGAGATTTAAGGATTTCAATCCAGTTAATTAATGGTAGACTTGAACAATAAAAATAGGATATCCACCTGGGCTTCACACTGCAAGGCATCAATTGGATCACACACCAATCCCTTTTCCTTGATCAAGCACTATAAATCTGCACAGCAGACGACACAGCATACTTCTATTTAGAATGGCAAGGTATTGAAACCTTGCAACACTTGGGTTTATTTATAACCTGAAACTCAGACTTCGAGTTGGGCTCGGAGTGGGAAATCCCCCCTAGCTGACTCTCTTTGCATATACATGCATGTAGGTGGCACAGACCCAATGATTGCTAACTTAAATGAATTAAATCAACTTAATTGACCCAAATACTGGACTGTGACAACTGAAACATAACAAAGACTCAAATACACGTAGTATTAGTGCAACTAAAACATCAAAAGAAGGCAAGGTCCCAGATTGGCCTCTCTTGTTGGTCTTCTTTTTGTGGATGCAGTTCTCATCTGTTTCAATTGCATTTCAACCCCCCACCCCTCCTTTTAAGATATTATCTGCATGTGAATAGTAAGGATGAATTGAAAACTTGGGAGGACTGGAAGAGAGAACTATGTTACCACATCTGAAGGAACATGTCACTCATATTAATGAAATCATGCACAGTGAAGGTCATTTAGTGCTCCGAGGAAGAGTGATTTGCATGGTTTTTGGCTTGAAGTATAGCGTGGAAGGGTGAAATGATGCCTTGGTGGTGGGTTTTGGGTGCATGTACCAATTTATTGGAAATATATGGTCTGACTTGATTATGAATAACTGTACTTTGTAAAGGTTTGACAATGCTTTTGTTGATGATAATGTGAAAAATATATGATTGTCGCTCAATGTTCCATTTCTTCAATTGTTGAGATTCATGTACATGGTATTAGTGATATGAAAGCATGGAGAGTGCATGTAAATCATGTCTATTGCAAATTTTATAAACAATGCTTCCATCACAGATTCGGCTTCAACTGGAGACACTTCTGGCTGAGAAGGCTCGTTTGGCACATGAGAACTCTATCTATGCACGTGAAAATCGCTTCCTGAGGGAGATTGTTGAATATCACCAGCTCACCATGCAGGATGTTGTTTACTTGGATGAAGGCATAGAAGAAGTCACAGAAGTTCGTCCTATGTCAATTTCTAGAACCACCAGTGCGAGCGTCACTTCAATTCCTTCTTTAGCTGCAACCCCACCATCCACACCACCACCGTCATCAACATCTTCACCCCCACATGTTTTTTCCGCTACTGTAAGTCCAGTGGTGGACAATGATGTTGTACCCGTTCCCACACCTCCTCCAGTGATAGAGATCTCCTGCGGTGCACCGCCAGCTTCCAGTGTTGGACACATTCCAACAGTAGAAGATCCAAAGCATCCTACATCAAAGTCTTCTGTCTGAACAATCTCTGTTTCTCCAACTCGTCAAAAGCGTTTGCATGTAACAATAGTCTTTTAGTAGACGTTTTGTGAATCATTTTTTGGGTGTATTTACATGTATTTTTGTTTTTGAGAGAATCTGCAACTGTAATTGTTTTTCTTCTTCTTCTTCTTCTTTTTTTTGGGGAGAAAGGGTGGGTGTGTGTGGAGCGGAAGTGGGGGGAATGCTTATGTGTATTAGCATTTTGAGTTGGTTGATTACAGGGATGACTAATAAAATACCGTAATTTGGTTGTCTCAATACCCGCCTTATTGAGCCAAGTGTCTTATCTTTGACACGTTGCACCTAAATTGTGGTTTTGTAATTGATATTTTTTTTTTGGTTGGATTCAATTTAATTTCTGAGAGTATTTGGCATGATTTTTGCGCCCTGCTATTTGGGAGATTGTAATCAATTGGAATAGAATTCATGAAAACAATTTCAATTTATTCTGTGTTAACCTGTATAACCTTGATTAAAAACACAAAACCCCCAGAATTGCTCTCCCGTCTTTTGCTAGAACAGATAAAGAATTTTGTAAGCCACCCCCACGCTTTCTCTGAAACCCTGCTCCACCTCATTCCTGCAACTACTTTGCTATCTCTTGCTGCCTGCTTTTGTCGGTTCTAGTGGTTATCTCTTGCTGCCTGCTTTGTGTATGGTCAGTTTGTTGCTGCTGACGTGTTGATGGCGTTTCTGACCGTTCCATTTGAACCCCTGAGAGCAAAGCCAAATTTTCGTTGCTGTAACATTTATTGAGGGGAACTGCCACAATTTTTGTTGCCAAATCGTTTGGCCTTCTAACGATGATCTTGCCATTGCCGAGAGCCTGCTTCCTTCAATTTATGGCTAAAAGCCCAGAACCGGTCAGTTCGTCGTGACCTGCCATTAAGGATCTTGCCTGAGCCAAGGAAAACTTGACCGAAAAACTATCTTTATAAAGACTCGAGACCCCATTTCAAATGATCAATTCAGGTAAAACTAATGACATTCCCTATGACAGGCTGAGGTTGCTTATGCAGTCCAGAACTTCTATAATTTTTTTCACGACCTCGTGGCACCATGAGAGTATCCATCAAGCAAGCTGTTGTTTCAGAAGAAAGATGAGAAATTGAGACGTCATAGGTTGTGTTAATGACTAAAATGGTCATTCTATATCTCCTCGTCTGAACCGGCAGTTGCACGATCCGACCAAGTTCGCAACTTAACAAGGTCCGGCCAGGCGGTTCATGGTATGACCGACCATACTAATAAGCCCATCCAAATAGCAGGATGAGATGGCCTCACGAAGGTAGACTCCTACCACCCAACAACTGGAGAAGAGAGTCAGTTAGGTAAAAGGATTCTTCTAAAGAGTTACTCTCCTATGACAACTCATATCAGGGTTATTCCGAATATAACTCCATCACTATACACTATATAAACACCTCAAGTAAACACTAGGAGGTAGATATTCATACTTTGTGTGATCAATTACTTGAGTTCTCTATTGAGTAGTTGAGATCATAATATTGGTGTTGACTTGTTCGTCGGAGACGTACCTCGACCCTCTAAGGTCGAGCTCGTATCTTGCAGGTTCGTGACAGGGAAGGACGAGCTAGATTTCGTATCAACAGGTTGAGGGGTAGTAGATGGTTCACTATCAAATTGGAGGAACGGTGGGAGGTGTTTGAATTTGTAGCAATAATTGTAAGAAATGATTGATCAACTTTAAAATTTGAAGAACACACAATGATATATTTTATCCTTTTTGTATTAATCATATAGATATTCTATATCAGTAGTTTCAACTTTCAAGAACCCACACTCAAAATTGGTTAATTTCTTTAGCACTTAGAACATTGATAGAACTTAAAGAATAATTGGAATTTAGTAGATCTAACTAAATTATGTGACTTAATTTTAAAATATATATCTTAAATTGGAGAAACATTCTGCAGCTATAACAAAGTACTTTTATATAAATGCTACACAATAAACAATCATACATCGAAGATGATTCTCATTGCCACCTTAACATGTATACGATAATACGGTCTAAGAAGACCCTGTCCTCCTGAGATATAAACCCTCCTGATTACAACATATGAACATAAAAACAAGTTGCTCTTCAACCTAAGTGACGCCTGTCCAGCAACAAGCCTCTGAGGGAAGCCCAAGAAAATGGCAACAAAATAAATTACATTCAGAGCATGTGCCGGAAAAGAAAATTGAGCAAAATCAAGATTCAACAAGCTATCAGAACAAGGTGCGTATATCTCAGAACAGTTGGAAGAACAGGCTGGTTGATCCATCACCAAATGATCTGAGGTCTGCAGGTTTAACCAATGCCCTACACAGTGGGCATGTTCGTTCTCTCTCAAACCTGAAAAAACAGAAGGGGCACTAATTTCTTAACAGAATGCCTGCATATTCAACCAAAACAAAAGAGCATATACGCAGAAATAAGACTCAATGGGGACATTTCCAAGATGTGTAAAATGAGAAATAATTTGTTCCCCTATAAATGAAAAAGAAACCGTCGGTTATTATAGAAATACCAACACAAATGGAAATAAACAAAAAATCACAAGTAGTAAAATTTAAGTTTTGCTAGAACAACAGAAAATAAAACTGACCACTCTGATACACAGTCTTCACAAAACAAATGTTTACAGCGAAGTAAGATTGGAGCATGCATCTTCTCCTGGCAAATAGCACACAGATCACCAGCTGCGTTGACCTGCATCATGTTACTGCTGACTTAGGAGGCTAGTAAAGAAAAAAAGAAAAAAAAAAATTCTACAGATAAGAATAAGATGCATAAAAAATTAGAAGCTAGATATCGTCATCTTGTTCTTATGCTGTCCTCACTGAATTTACATGATCCCAAAATGAATCAATTTTATTTCCAACAAACAAATCAGAACCATTGGGTCAAAGATGACTCTATTTGATGATCCTATAAACTTTAAGGATATGGTGCTTTGTTTTCCTTCAAGTTTCAGCAGTAAAGAATTAACTGATCAAAATTTTCAAGAATGCACAAGTTCTAAACCACCCATGTTTTCTGGCCAACATGCAATTTTGCACGATGCTAACAAGATATCACAAGAACCATAATGCACCTTTTTACTCCTACCTGTTCTGATGTAGCATAAGAGCCATAATGGACTTCTTTACGAGACAATGCCTTGAGAGCAGCAAAGAATGATTGCACCTGAAAAGAAGAACAAAGAAAAGCTTGAAGGCAGCATATATTAACACTGCACTTGATGCAGTTTCTTGAAGATCAAAATGCAGATGGGAGCATAAAGAAAAACAAATTACAATTGGTTTATGGGATCCATACCTTCTCAACAACAGATGTGAGCTTAAAAGTTAGGTACAACCCTGTAGTTAGTGATGAGAAAAGGCTGCCATATTCCTTGTTCAAGAAAAACCGGTACCACACAGGTGCTGGTAACAAAGCACGATACAGCAGCAGAAGATACTCAACTAGAGTTAGCATTTGACCCTGGATAAACCAAGCAAGGTAAACAAACCATTAGGCACTTCAAGACAGAAACCTGAGATATAAGATGGTGATATGCCGTCTATTCTAAGACAATACACATGATATACCATCTAACAAAAGCCTTACCTGCCTACGGTAATTCCGACCTCTATTGTTCTTGTAATACATCAGGAGAATACACTTCAAAACCATAGCTGCCTGCCGCACCATCGTGTCTGAAAAAATAAACCAATTCCAACTTAATGTTGCGAGGACACCTATATGCTTTTATATCCACAGATATGGGAAAACTACTCAGATAAGCTCCATAAAAACTAGAAACCTCCCCCCCCCCCCAAAAAAAAAAAAAAAAAAAAAAAAAAAAGAAAAAAAAAGAAGATGTCTATTAATAGTACACTACCTTAGAAAATTCTGTTAAAGTCATTGTTAGATAATTTCATAATTCCTAAATCACCCTTAATCCCTTGTGACTTTACAGTGTTACCATTATTAAAATAGAACTGTAAATTTCATCTTCTTTCTTCCTCCATTAGTTCCTTCTTCTTCCTTCCTTCATCATTTAATGTCATGAAGATGTATAACAATACAACTAAGGGTATATTCATCATTTTCTCTAACCAAAGGTTGTAATAAAAAGGAGGTGACTGCCAATTTGGCATAGTTTTAAGGTCACTATGCTTTTTGCCAATTATCCTGGGTGCCATTGAAAATTTTCCTTGTTTATTAATTTATTCTGGGTATTAGGTATGCAGATAATTTTCTGTGGGTCTCCACAAGACCTGAAGTCCGTCAAAATAGGGAGGCCTACCATAATGCATGCACAAAAAACTACGGACAAGTAATCAATCAGTTGGAAAGTGAGGAGACTAAACTTTGTGAATCGACAAAAAAAAAAAAAAAAAAAAAGTAATAAACCAATCTGTGAATTTTAGATGGCAATTTTTCAGGTGTCCCAACAAAGGCAATTTGTCCAATTCTGCCTACCTGTAGTTGGGCTGCAACCTACAAATCAACTTAAGCTCTAAAAACACTGCTGTAGAAGGTAATTCAAATCTGAAAGTGAACTAAAAGTTAAAACTAGGGTTATGGTATGATCAGCTAGGGTTGGGGAAGGGGAGGGACCTTGCTGTCTTCCAGTTCAGAACTGATTGTGTGGCTGCTCTGCAATTTTAGAACCTGAGTTTTGGCATTCTTGAATGTGGGGAAGGTCTGGACTTTAAGAGAGTTGATTTTCAGAAGTTTCAAATCCTGCAAACTTCTTCCAAGGAAGAAGATGAAGTGCAGAATTTGTCTAGGTCAAGGAAAATAGGCTGAATTGGGAAATAACTTCAGGAATACCTTTTACGGCTACGGGCGATCCTAGGAAAGGAGGAAAGAGGTCTAAAGGGGCTGGGGAAAAGGACTTAACAGGGTGGGGCTGCCGCTATCGTAGGGAAGAGAGGGGAGGGGGAGGGACCTTCGGATGCAACGGGATGGTGTGGGGCTTGGCTGTAATAGAAAGGGAAGGTAGAGAGAGAAGATGCGCTGGGGTTGGGGTGGATTTCTAGGTCTAGGCAAGACTGCAAGAGGGGAGAGGGCAGGGAAACCTACAATGGAAGGGGGGAGGGGGTTCTAGGGTTGTGCAAGAAAGAAAGGTGGGGAGGGGCTGCGAACAAGGAAGGCAGGGGTTGGCTTCTGATTGAGTGCTTGAATGCTTGTAAAGTGCTTGTAAGCTGCTGGATTGATGATGAAGAAGCTGATACTTGAATACTTTTACTCAATGAGGGCCTACCCAAGTAGGAGACCCTGATCCCTCAAACCAATTAATTTTATTAATCATCAAAACTGAAAATTACATTGAATGACTGGCCATTTATAGCCTGAACAGACTCTTACTTGGGTGGGAATCCTTAACAGACAGGGACCCCACCACTTGACACAAAACTCTTAAATTGGAATCTAATTATTTAAAGACCTCAAACCTAGATTTGGAATTTACTAAAAGACATGCTAATTTAGGATAACTTAGGACTCATCCAAAACAACTTCGAATCAAAATAAAACTCTCTAAACCTAACCAAGCTCAACTCAACTTACTAACATAAACTCAACTGAACTTCTGAAATATTATGGAAACAATTCCAGAATTAAAAAGGGGGCAAAATGCCAAAAAACCCCCCCTAACTAGGAGTTCGGCCAGGTCATGGTGGTTTCTTGGAGCAATACTGGGGGCCCCACTTGAGGTTTCAGCCAGGAAGGGTCCTTGAGTTCACATCACGGCTGGCCATCACTACATCCATAATCTATTACACCAGGGTTTACACAAACTGTTGGGCAAGGCAGTTGAACTGCTACTAACAGAATTGCCAGGCAGTAGCATTCCTGCATCATCTATGTCTCATCCTATCAGAATGAAGAATACTCAAATGACCATTCATTGCAAAATTGGACCAATTTGAAGACTCCATTGGAATACAAGTCTACAACCCAAAAAAAACATATGTATTCAAATTAAAAACATGGCAGAGAAACAATCACAAGGTTTGAATGGTTAAACAGCTACTAATTTTCTTAAGGCTGCGATTGTTTGTAAAGGTGGGGTGGGAAAAAAAAAACATGTAGGTCCCATGTGTAGTGGCCTAGTGGGGTGAGGGAGAAGGAAAGTAAAAGGTTTTACAGAAAAGTGATAGTGGTGAGTCCCATTTTTTACTTTTCTCAACTTTCCCACAAAGTACCACCAAATATGTGGGGTTTTAAAATGGCTTGGGGTGGGAAAGTTGGGTTGCCACATCACCAGACAAGTTTCATTGATTCAAGGAAACTTGTCTCCCACTTTTTCACCCCAAGCAACCAAACAATCTACCATTTTGGGATTTAAGGGAAAAGTAAGAAATCTACACTTTTTTCAAGAATTTTCCCACCCCACCTTTATTCCAGCAAACAAACGCAGCCTAAGAGACTGATTACTCAACTATTGTAGATCATAATCGTCTAGAAAGATATTTGTAGCCATAATCTAAGGAGAAGTGAGGACCATACCGTTGACCATTATTATGAATATAGCATGCCAGAAAGGTGGTATTGCTTTTGGAGGAAGCATGACCAATGGGTATAAAAGATCATCATTTCGATACCACCAGTAGACACCAACCACATGAAGCATGAAAATGATTGTGATGCCAATGAGGACAGAAAGTTTTCTCTCACCCTGTAGAAACCCAAAAAGTAGGAATAAAATAACAGCAGTGCAAATAAATATCAGCAAAGTTAAAAGCCAAAGCGAACCACTGTAAATTATAGGCACAGAAAATGTGAATGGAACTTCTTATATTACCAGACTACCACAAACATCTATCAATTAACCAGCATTGATGTGGTCTTAATATAAGGCTGCAATGGTGGGCTGTAATAAAGGGAGAACTAGAGAAATAGGGAGGGGAAGAAGGTGGACATAGAACATGGAAAGGGAATCTCCCAATAACAAACTTACTCTTCAATGTGTTCAACCTGAAAAATGTATCCTACTACAAGCTATGGGAATGCAAATCCTAATTGAGATCAAAATCCAAAACGAAATCCTAACCAAAGTCTAAATTACCCTAGCAGGAACAAGAAAAAAAAACAAGTAAAAGACTAAATTAGATCTGAAATAGAATACTTAATTAAGTCCAACTCTAGTTGGACCAAGATCATTTTATGTTTGTAATTTTGCACATATTCCTAGGTTTTCCAATATTCCGGCAGACTTCTTGGCCCAGTTGGCCTTGTCAGTGGAGCTTCCGACAGATTGGTCAGTGTCCAATCCTTGGCTTAAGAATCTCTGTAATTCTGAGGCCTCAGTTTGTACTAGCTTTGTCATTCAATAAATTTTCTTTTCACACACACACAAAAAAGAGAAAAGAAAAAAAAAGCAATTGGACCAGTTCTCTTGGGTTAGGACTAAAAACAACTGGTCTGATGCTGCATCAATTCTGCCCCTCTGAAAAGAACTGGATTCTGACAAGTTTAGATGAGGTTTAAGAATGTCATCTAAATCAACCCAGCATAAAATGCATGCACCAGCAGTCTTCTTAAGGCTGATAGATGGAAGATCTTTCACTGGGAAGAATTCATCTCATGTCCACCATGCTGGAAGGAATATGTGTTCTCATAACCACAATGCTTGCCTTGCCTTTCTTGTTGTACAAACATGGGCATCCTAGAAGAAAGTGGCAGACTTTTAAAGGAAGAACATCACACTGAACCTGATCAATTAGTCTACCAATTGAATACACTCAAAAAAAGGCCTTTCATCCACGTTGAGGTTTGTGTTGTTAACCCATGCAATCTTGTAATAGTTTGAATGTGGTTTTGTCTTCAAGCCCAACTTTTGAACATCATCATCAGCAACAACATCAGTGCAACTGCGTAGGTCGATCAACATATCAATAGGGTTTCGTGGCATCGCACTTTGATGTGGAAAATATTATTCCGATGCCAATCTTTATCTTTCACGTCAGGAACTTTATGTGTAGCTAAGAGGAGCCAAATAAAGTAGCAGTATTGCCGTGCATCATCACTCTCATGATTAACATCATAAGGCTCTGGATACAATCAGACTGTTCCTGTAGGTGGTAGCTCCTTTGGTTGTGAAGGTATATTGCGCTTGTCAAGGTAGGACATCAATCAATTGCGGCATTAGGAACTATTCTGCCCATACCTTTACACACGAAGCACTGAATGGTAGAAACGTTTTGGAAACCATACCAGGTTGGCAGATACGATCAATTAGGCTGTGAGGGTGCCATTATTGAGCAGGAAACTTGGGGTTTGTAGAAGAACCTCTCTTGCGAAGCATGTTGAGGCTGATTGTAATTGTAACACTAGGAGAGGCATCTGAAAAGATCATCCGAGTGTATGGCCGTTTCAGATTCTCTTCTACAAGATATGCAACCAGTATAGCATCTTCCATTGCATGTAGTCGGCTGGAAGCAAGTGCAGCATTAATTTGAGGACGCAATCCGTTATGAAACTGTGCCACCAATACTTTTCATTCCAGTCAAAGTCAAACCAAGTAACATGCTAATAAAATTTATCAACATACTCATCGATGTTTGGGTTATCCTATTTCAACTGTGCGAACCTGAGGTGCATGCATCGCTTCTAGTCAGTAAGCAAAAACTTTATGTTCATAAGTTCATGCATTTCAGCCAAAGTAGTTATTACACCAATGCCTCGGGTTCGATTCTGTTGTTGTTGCTTGATCCACCATACTCAAGCTGTACCCATTAGTTTAGCTCTTGCAAATAATATTTTTCTGCCCTCAATTAACCCATACCGTCTGAAAAAAGGTCTCCAAACCATGAACCCAGTCAAGGTATTGTTCTGGATTATTATCTCCGTTGGAAGTGTGATTAAGGTTTCCTAATTGGAATAAGACTCCTCTTTTGATTACACTTTTTGTTTTCTTATATTTTCTATATCAGCTTCGTATTTTGTGTTAGACTAGGTTTCCTAACAAGTTTTGGATTGGTTTTTCTATTCCTATTTGCTTTGTATTTCCTTTTCTGACTCATAGTGGGAATAACCCAAATTGTAACTATAAATACCCCATTAGGGACAATGAATGAAATATAATTTTGAGCAGTAATTTTTTCAAATTACACCATGGTATCAGAGCTAGCTTTCCTAACCTGAAATCTAAGTCCGTGCTCATTGTCTTTGAACAATCATTGCCATAAGATCTTGAAGAAAGAATGAATTTGGGAAAGAGAAAAACCATCGATTTCCATAAATTATATGTCTTTTTTATTGTTTCCTTGCTTTTTGTTTAAGGAAAAAATAAATAATAAAAGAGAGGGAGGCATCACAAACTATTGATTGAGATTTAGAAGGAGGGGGGGGGGGGAGGTAACCAACATTCTGACACATGTTGGGAAGTAGTGGATACAAAAGAAAACAAGAAAAGAAGAAGAAGGGAAGAAAAAAAAAGAGGTTTACATGTTGTGTGAACTTTAGAAGGATTGGTTCCAAATTTTTATCCTTTACTATCCCATTTGATTCTTTGAATCTGTATTTGCAATTTGTCATTACACTTCTTGGCATATGACATTGATAGGAACTCCGCCCTTGGAGAGACAATAATTCTATTTCCTTTCTTCATCCTTTCTTTATGAGTTGATAAAAAAGAGAGAAAAAAAGAAAAAACCTTTTCCTTCATACCTGTGCAGAACTCGGATCTCTGTTGTATCTTAAGACTTGTTGTCCCTTTTCTTTTGGCAATCTTTCCCTTTGGAGACCTAACCTTGTAACAGGCCTGAGATTTTTTTTATCCCTTTAATGACCTAACAAAAAGATACCTCTCAGGCCTGTGCCAAAGCTGGTCTCTATTACCCTTGAAGATTCTCCCCTTACATACACTGACAATCTTCCTCTTTGGAGACCTAAATTTGCTCTTGATCTGAAGTTTTATATTTTCTGTTGTACCCTAGCAGTTATTTCCTATTACAATTTTTTCTCAAGGACTGAAGTTAATAACACTCCAAGAACTTTTTTCCTTTTCATTCAAGTTGGGTGATGATGTTAAAACTACCAATACTTGATCCCTGGTCACCAAGAACAACAATCCTTTTCATTCAAGTTACCTACCCTAAATTGGTTCTAGTTACCCAAATAGCTCAATAGGGATTGCTGCATTAAATTTGGAGAAAAGATGGTTACATCAGAATCAACTAATTCCACAAATCCGTATCCACTGCAGCTGAAAGCCTAGATAAGACTGATTATCAGGCTCTTGGTTCTCCGCTTACAATCCCAGATGATTCAAATTATTTAATGTGGTCAAGGTCTGCCTACATTACTATCACTGGCAGAGGGACTACTACTAGGACATATCACAGGAACCATTGTAAAACCAAAAAACCTCGGATCAGCACAAGATTGATGGCTCGCACATGATTCTTTGGTAATAGCCTTCCTAATTAGACCCATGAAACCAGAGTTGCATCAAAACCTTCCTTCTTTTAGACACTACTGTGGAGAAAACTTATGGGAAAGTTAGAAATAGAGGTCAGGTCTATGAGCTTCGTAAACAAGTTCATGAGATGAAACAGAAAGGCATGACACTCTCTCAGTACTACAACACCCTTACTGCACTATGGCAGAAGATCAACAATTATAACACATTTCAGCAAAATGATATGGATGCTATTGCAGTGTATCCGAAGCATCTTGATGGGACCCGAGTATATGATTTCCTAGCAGGACTTAATGTTGAATATGACCCTATTTGGCTTCAGAATCTCAGACAAGATCCCTTTCCTACCTCAGAAGAATCATATGCATTTGTTCACACTGAAGCCTGTCGTCGTGCTGCAATGCTCCCTTCTGCCATGCCCAATGGGTCAGCCCTTCAAACCCAGACTGAAAATAGTAAAGAGACACCAATGGAAATTTTCACATTTGAACATTGTGGTAAACCATGGCATACAAAAGAAACCAGTTGGAAACTACATGGGAAGCCCGTAGACTTTGAATAAAAAAGAAATGCCAGTCGTGGAAAGAATAGGGGAAAGACTCAGATCAATCAAACTGAAGCTGACTCCACAGAATCCACCGAAGTTGACTTGCTATCAAAGCTCTCCATCAATTACTACAAGCTTCTCCCACTACCACTAGGTCCACAACTGCCTCTGCTACTTCTGGTTATGAAGCCCATCCAGGATCTGGTAACAAAGAAGACGACCAGACGCGCTAAGGTGCAGAGTAGTCTTATTTTGAATAAGTCGGGCATGTCTAACATCTATGCCTCAACTTGAGGGGGGTGTTGGAAGGATGATTGAGGTTCCTAATTGAAATAAGACTCCTCTTTTATTATACTTTTTGTTTTCTAATATTTTCTACATTGGCTTCATATTTTGTGTTAGACTAGGTTTCCTAATAAGTTTAGGATTGGTTTTTCCATTCCTATTTGCTTTGTATTTATTTTTCCTACTCAGGGGAATTTACTCAAACTGTAACTATAAATACCCCAATGGTTCCTATGAACGAAATATACTTCTTGAGCAATAATTTTTTAAAATTACAACAATCTCCAAAAATTTTTGGAACATCCAACTTTGCTACTCTATCAGCTCCACAATCATCATAATGACTGGCTCCACAAGGGGGAAGTGGGGGTAGTGGTGCTAGTGGAAGGGTTGGTGCCCTTGGTGGCGTACCATGAGAAGGGTAAAGGTTAAAAGAACACCCAGGTACTAGGGATCACTTTCCTTTATCAGAAGCTATTAATTAATCAATAGATGCTTGCATAGATTCTATCAGCGTCTTCATGGAAACCATATTAGCAGTAAGAGTATCAATTCTAGCATCTAAGTCTACTAAGAGTTAAACTGTTGGAAACTTGGAAACCAAATAAGTGTAGATACAAGGATAATAGCAAGTTGACAAATAAATGGAAGTCTTTAAGTAATGGCAGAACTGTAAATAAGTGAAACCTTACTAATGGATGACAAACTTGTAATAGAAGGAACTTACAAGTGATGGCAAAATTGTAATTAGATGGTTCAAATAAAACGCAAGGCTGTAATGTATGGAGAATGAGGATAAACTTTGAAATACATAAACCAAAGACAGAAAAAAGAAGAAAGGACAGTTCTGGAAACAGATAAAAGTTAAGGGAAGAAGGGTAGTCTGGTAAAGAAAAAATAGGAGAAAAGAAGCAAAACATAAATCATGGGATGTGGAAGAGTTCTCATTTTACACAAACCAGCTGAAAGAGAGAAAATACTTGAGGCTGCAACAGTCTTCAATTTCAAAATGGAATCAGATGCAGAGTTTGATTAGGAGAACAATGAAGAATAGGAATTGATACAACCAGGTATGCTTTCTTCTCTTTTCCAGGACTGGATCTCATCTCCTGTTTTCTTTTTTGCCTTATTTACCCTTTCTTTCTTTTCTTTTCTTCCTTGTCTGGTTCTCGCAACTTCTTCTCCGTCCCTCTTTTTTTCTTCTGTTATTATGTCTTTTTTTCATCAGGTTTGTGGACTCTTTTTCCTTCTCCTGGCCTGCGCCTCTTCTACTGCTCTTCTTCTCTTCTTCTTTTTTTTTATTTTTCTTTTCCCGGTTGCTGCCGAAGCCAGGACTCTTTTCTTTCTCTTTTTTTCTTTTTTCTGCCTTCCCTTTTCTAGCGGCTGCCAGAGCACAAGCAAGGGTTGTGAATTGCAGAAAGAAGAAGGGATGGGGGTTTATCGAGTGGGAATGAATGCAGGGATCCTTTTCAACTTATGTAATGCAGAACGAAAATCAGTGAAAGAGGGAAATAGAGGAAGAAGACGGGTGAGGGGGGACCTGGCTCTGATACCAGATGAATCAGTCCTAATATGGGGCTGCAATGTCAGGCTGCAATGGAGGGAGAATTAGAGGAATAGGGAGGGGAAGAAGGGGGAAGTAGAACAGGGGAAAGGGAATCTCTCAGTAACAACCTCTTCAACTAATTCAACCTAAAATTATACCCTAATACAAGCTATTTAAGGGAAAATAAAATGCAAATACTAATTGAGATCAAAATCCAAAACAAAATCCTAACCAAAGTCTAACTCACTATTATGTAGGGAAAATAAAATAAGTAAAAGACAACATTAAATCTATACTAAATTAAGTTCAACTCTGATTGGACCAAACCCTATTGGACCAGTTCTTTGAGGTTGGACTGAAAACAATTGAACCGGTCTGATACTGCATCAAGCATATAAAAAATAAATGAATATAAGTAATAAGAATAAGTTTTTGCAATTAGAAAGTACTTTGTTGAATAGTAAAGAGGAGTTAACCACCAGTCTGCCTGATAACTGCTAGCATTAACAAAGAGGCACCTCATTAGATGATTTTGTAGTTTAGAAATCCTAGAATATATCAGACAAGCTGTACCCTACTGTCCTACAGTAATAAATATTTATGGTGGGAACCATGTTAAATGTATGTGTGAGTGCCACTCGAGGCTAACACTATCAGGAAGTACTGAATCCAAAAATACAATTCAAGCACTTGTCTTCTTTTTTTTTTTTTGGGTGGTGGGCGAGTGGGGGAAAATCAAATATAAAATCAACTAAGCCCAAAATTGGTGTCTCACCTTGGTCTAGGGCTTTTGCTTACTCCATTATATCATCCAAGTTCTAACATAAAGGTTTTCAGTTATCACCCTAGGTGAAACATAGCATTAGTTACAGTGGCTACACGAGATAATATTCTGGAAAAGAGAAGAACCACCTTCTTTATGCATGTCCTGATGTACCTGTCACTACCGAATTACCCAAGTGCTAAACAGCTCAACATGCAAACATTATGGCAACTCAGTACTTTATGAGACAAACAAACCGAGAATTATTCGAAAGGAAGAGGACAAGTTGGCAATTAATATAGGTATGGATTAAAATAAAGAGAAAAAATATAAAAGAAGAGGCATTTTACATAATTCCGGAAAGTTGGGACATCAGTGTAAAATACAGAAATAGTATGGAGGGAGAGATGTGGTAAAACCAGATCTCGTTCGAGTATGCACAGCCTCAGATTGAAGTAGGGTTTCGGACTAGGAACTCCAACCCATACCCCAGTTCTGTGCATTTTCAACATTCCTGCTTATATCCTGAAGAAGCTGGGTTACAAACCTCTCGCTTTATTGTTAATTTTGTATTCTGACAAAGGGGGAAGTATTTTAAGTAACATACTGAGCATATAGCTCTAGCAAAATTATGCAGAGTGAATCAAAAACAATATGACATAAAGAAAGAAAAAATACAACACCTTTAGTGCTGTCTGCTTTTTTAGAATGTCATTGGACTTAAACATTACAGCAGCAATCCAGATTGTGACAAAGAAACCTGCAATTATCCAAGAAACGAAATTTCACAATCAGGAAATTAACAACATTCAGTTATATTAAAGCTGTTAAGGGCTAATCAAGAGAACCAGAAGATAATTAGCAAGGAAACTCTCGCATGTGCTGAAGGAATCAACATCCTCCCTGATCAGTGCCATGTCCATAGAAGCAGAATACAAGGGCAGAAAAAATAAAAAATAAATTGTGCCGATTATAAAATCTACAAGGCAACACACTCCAAGTTGAACATGGATCATGGGGGCAGATAACTAGAAAAGAAATATATAATTCAGCAACGGTTGGCCACTTGAACTTCAGTGTGCTAAATGGGGAAGTGAAAAAAATAAAAAATAAAACTAGGTTCAATTGGTCTTATACTGTTGGCATGGTGTCAATCAGTTATCAACTCTTTCAAATGATGGTCTTTTCTTGCAGTAGCATATTTATTCCACACAAGCTATACAGTACACCATGTTCAACTTCTCTTGAAATTCCCCAGAATGCAAGCAACAATTAGGCATCATTCTGACCATTTAAACAAAAATTAGCATCACCAACATTTCCCATAATCTATTGACTTGTGAGATATCTATTGGATAACCTAGGAACAATTCTCTTCATTGAAGAATGTAATAAACATTTGGCCACATTATTTTATAAGAAGAAGAAGAAGAAGAAGAAGAAAAATTCAGCCTCATGTTCTAAAATCAATAAGATTGAAGTTTCTATGGATATTCCCTGATGACAAATAAGTTGGTAATAGATCACCTAAGAGGAAAGAAAGGAGTACAACAGGGAAGGCAAATGAACGCCATGTATCAAAGGGAGAAGGAGGAAAATATAGGCTAAACTAAATCTCTATTGCATAATACATACAGCTAGATCAATCAACTAACATAAGATTCTATTTACCCATCTAAGAATAACAAATAAATGATGCTACTCGCTGTTCCGTTGAAAGATAAAACCTTATTCTCCTCTTCCTTCAAGTCAATCTAATCCCCACTTTCCATCGCATTGAATTTTAAATGCAGTATCAGAGGATTGATTCTTCTGGAAACCTTAGAAGGCTAGATTCCCATACAGCGGAGATAAAAGCATTAGTTCAAAGGTTAACCATATGTTAAATACAACTGTTGAAAAATACAGACTAGAAAGAAGACCAACATTGATAGAAAAATAGACAACTCTGGAAGAGGTAACCCTGAATCCCTGTGTGGAGGCTTGGACAGATAATTGAGAGAGATCATTAGATAAGCAACCAGACGAATTGTTCATATTGTGACCCAGATCAAACACCTACTTAGCAGTTTCTTTAATGAGATGCAATGAGGAGAGAGATTTTAAAGTTTAGGATTTGCTACAAGTTGATGTAAATACAATTTCTGAGAAATGATGTCCTAATAATCTACATAGATTACTTCTTTCGTGTAATTTGTTGTGTTTCATAAAAATTTCTGCATCAAGTGCCTGAAAAAGTTTCCCAGCACCCATTAATTAAAGTAAAACATGCACTAGATAAAAAGACTTATATCCTGTAATATCCACCTAACAGAACTTACATAAACAAGGAAAGGTGGAAAATTAGAGGTGGATTTAGTTCTAATTGACGCCTTCTGCTCCATTAATCATATTCTGACCAAATAATCTGGCATAGATTCTAACTTGTAAGCTATTGCATTCAAAGCCACTCAGGATATCAGCTTTTAAGGGGACAAGGACAAAATTAAGATAAAGGAAGAAATAATTCAAAGTCTCCCTTAAGTATATAATAAATTCCTCTCCAAGGGAACATAGGTGCACAGGAAATTATTATAAAGATTTGAATTTGATGATCTCAACTAGTGGAACAATGTTCCTATCTTGGACCCAGTTTTAAGACGATTCTAACGGTCACGAGTGTTATTAGTTCTAGAACTGTACTTTGTAGCAAGGCATAAAATCTGAGGCCAAAAAATTTTAAGAAATTAACACTTCCAGAGTTTTCACCAAAGCAACACTTAAAACACGCAAAGGGATGATTATAAACAAATTATTCTGCCCATACTTTCGTAAGTTGTTTACAGAAGCAGCTCAGCAATTACAATATCTCAAAAGAATGATGAGGAGCAAATACCTTGCAGATGCTGCCGAATAAATACAACCAATAGGAGCAAAGAGAAGGGAAGAATTTGCTCAATCCACCTCGCAACCCGCTGAATATCGTATCTCTGGTAAGAAGTGTCCCTAGTATTACCTCCCACAGCATTCCCTGCCTCCCCATCGGAACTCCCATTACCCGAATTGATGGTCGAAGTTGAAGAAGAAAGTCCATCTGCAGCCACGCCTTCGATGGCACCATCTACCTGACGATCAGATGCAGCTGTTACTGGTGCGACCATCTGGTCAGCCGATACACCGGTATCACCAGAATTTGCTTCTCTTCCAACTGTTGGTGACGTTGGAAGATTGGTTCCCAGCCGCACATGCTCCTGTTCTCCAGCACCGATTATCCTAATGGAAACCTCCCCGCCATTGCCGCTTGCGGGAGGATCGTCCAACCGACTCTGAATGTGATCTCTGAAACCAGAACTAACACCTCCATTAATTAAACCCTCTGTTTCTTGATGATTTGACCGTGGACGAAATATACCGGAATATTCCAGCAGAGCCGACAGGGGTGCCTGGATGAAATTTGCAGCAGAGAAGTGCATTCCGTATCTTCTTGAAATACTAGTGCTGCTCGACGAATTCCTGTAAGGATCTGGACTGTTGCCGGAAGTCTCCATCCCTTCCAAACAGTAACCCTCACCTTGATCGTCGATTAGATATCAAAATAAGAAGAACACCAGTGTGGTAATTTCTAATAGCTACGGATTTCCCACCCAATAATCGAAGAAACACAAAAACAGTGCGAGGAAATCCTCCAAATGATAATCAGATACTAATCCATCGTAATTTTAATCTGGGAATGCTTCGCCCAATAGATCGTTGAAAAGGGAAAACAATCGATCGCCTTAAAGAGAGAGACAAGAGAAGGATATAAAAATAACGGGATAGTCAAGAGAAACGAAGGAAACGAATTCGTCAAAACCTAACCGGAGCTCTGCAAAAGAAATGCAGATGGGATTATTCTTTCTTCAATCGCAAAGAAACCTTTCTTAGAGGTTACAGAAATTCGAAATGAATAAGAAGATTCGAGGGCTGTTTCGCCTCTCTCAAATCTCTCTTTGTCTCTCTTCTCTCTCCGAGTCTTGGGTTGACTCCTCCGCTCTTTCAATCCCTATTCTCCTTCTCTCCTCTGCAAATTTTCTTCTGGTTGGGGGAAAAAAATAATAAAAGCTTGGGTATCTCTCCCTCTCTCTCTCTATCTATGGCGTCTCTGACCCTTTCTTTCCTTCGCAATTCCCATTGTCCAAAGCGAGTAAATCAGAAACCAGTAATAACATATACATCCCATCAGAAAGAAAGTATAATTGGGTCCCACACTCCCACTACAACATCAAAGGGCCATAAGGGGATATTTGCCGTTGGATTGGCACCTTTTCTTTAAAATGTAAATCTGAGCATAATACATTCATGGTATTCTTGTATGAAAAAAGATAATGCTTTCGTTTGAATTTGAGACAATATCTACGAGTTTTGTCCGAACAGAACATGAGACCTTTTTTTTTTTTCCGTAATGCCGTAATGGGGCATGAGACTTTATAGTTTTTACTATTTGAGACCTGAGGTGTCCGGAACGTTGATCTTGAGTGTGGGGTTAAATTTGGAAATTAGAGTGAGGGGCTGCATCTAGTCCTTCCCGGTCCATTTCTCCTCTTGGCACCGGCCTATCACTCGCATCTTCCGTCCCACGGATCGGACCAAATTTGTTATTTTCTCCTTTTTTTTTTTTTTTTTTTCACTCACATCGCACACCATATAATAAGGGTTCAGGGTTAAACTTTGAAAACCTCATTATAGTGGCCAGTGGCGGACCCACTAAGGGGTAACACTTGAATACTTCATACATTATTTTCTTACAATGACTCCTGAATTTATTCATCTTCTTCTTTATCTCTTTGAGCATTATTTCTCAATAGGAGTTCTTGATTTTTTTATTTGAACTGACTTAATCTTTGGAGGCAGCTTCTTATCCTTATAGGGAGACCCACTCTTACCATTGTTTTGATTTTAGGAGTCGATTCCAAATCAAGAACGAACCAAGGAGATAAGAGTATATTTTTCCTCTTACACTATTGAATATGAAAACTCAACTGTATTTATACATCCCAATTGTATACGTATGTCATAAATGAACAAAAACTGTCAAATGTGACGTACAGAATATGCATTACATCAGAAATTCATATCCTGTGTGTATCTTAAATGCCCAACGTTCACTCAGATATGTAAATTGTTTTTAAACAGCTGAAATTCTGAAATGGAAGGATGACATGGGGTCAGATATAAGTATAACCGCGCAAGCCCAGCCCAGCCCAGTTCAACCCAGCCTAGCTATTATAATTAATTCATAAAAGAAACAGGTTAATTATATATTCCATTTTTCACAACAAGTATATATCAAAAGAAAGGGGGGAGGGAACATGTACAGTATTTTACAACTAATAATCTAAGCTCGAGAATGTTGCTATGCACTCAATTGTAATATAGGAAGACACTAGTATTGCACTCAGCGTTACAGATATGACACTAGCTAGTATTTCAGCCCAGCCCAGCCCAGCCCAGTCTAACCCAGCTTATAAATTCAATTAATAGGAATATTTGGGTAGGACTGTAGGAGGGATACATGCGTCAATTCAGAGATAGTGAGGAATTTTTCTGTCAATTCAGGAATAGTGTGTGGGGTTTATCAGTGTTCACTTCTTAGCTGTAAATCTCTCCCTAGTTGGTTTCTTTTTTATTTTATTTCTCTCTGCCTTACTTAGTGCCTTCATTTGTTCTTCTGAGGTCTGAGGACTGTTTATTTTTTCAAGGATTTCCTTCCTTCTCTAACAGCCTGAGTCTCTACTGTGATGGTTGTTCTGAAATTAATTTATTTATTCTTTGAGGAATTTGTTTGAAGATGCATACATCAATCGTTCGTCGTCTGTAGGTACCAATCACTAGGCGAAAATTTCGGGGATGAATAGTTGTACGGGATGGATCTCACAATATTGCTACGGAGCATCTCGCACGACGCGATGCGGATTGTTAGGGTTTAGGCGTCGTATGCGTCTCTTTGTCTCCCCTGTTTGAATTTTCATTAGATGTAGTAACAATTTCTCTTCACATTGTTGAAGCAGTTACGAGAAAATTAAATGAGAAAGAAGATCGTCGGAAGTTTTCAGGGTTTTCAGCATGTTCTGGCGTCTTCTTTTGCATTTTTGATTGAAGAATTGAAATGTTTGTGGAGTACCAGAGGATTTCCATCTTAGAAACGCTGAAAGACTGGTGTCATTGCCCAAGAACTGGAGTTTCGAGAGAGCTGTTTAGTATTTTACTTCTTTCCTATCAGGTATTTTGTTCAGATTACTTTCTGTAATTTTCTTCCCCGAAACTGATAATCTTCCGAAATTGGACGATGACTCAGACGGTGAAGTTGCTCCTACCACCTGTATAAAGAAAGAATCAAAGAATAAACAGCAATCGCTTTGTATTCTCCTCTTCCAATTCTTCTTCCGTTCCAGACAAGTGCTGAAAGAGTAAAGATTTTCTTTTTCTGGACTAGAAACACGGCCTCGACTGCTTTTTTCATGAGCACTCTTTACAGGGATTCTCTAAGTAAGCGGAGTAAAGGATCTAAGAAGCAAGTGTGTAACGGCTCAAAGCTTCAAAGCCGCTTTATTATCTGGGAAGAATATCTTTAGGTTACAGAGGACTTCTGGTTGCATCTTTGGTACAGTTCTTTTAAGGAGAGTCATCTTTAAGTTTCTTACGATTTGACATTGAGATCTGGTTCTTCTTTGCTCTGGATCTGAGAGCACACATTGTCTCTCTGTGCACCACCCGTTTGAGGCATTGCAACGGTTCCTCTCGTCCCTCCTTCCGTGTGAGGTGTGATATTTTTGGCATTGATTACTCCGGCATTTTGGAAGCATTGATGGGGCTTCTGGAAAGTCTCGCAATGCTTCTCTTGTC
Organism: Hakea prostrata; assembly: GCF_041222555.1. Classification (NCBI taxonomy): domain Eukaryota; kingdom Viridiplantae; phylum Streptophyta; class Magnoliopsida; order Proteales; family Proteaceae; genus Hakea; species Hakea prostrata. The sequence goes on along the minus strand of NC_142600.1, from coordinate 11,798,416 downwards.
ACTCTGCACCCTATTGTTGCCGGTACTTAATACTGAATCACATGCTGCTTCAAACAACCAAGCAAGGTCTCTGGATGCTCTACTGCAAGATTATGCTTATAGGGCTTTCCATCAGCCACGAACTGGAGTTTCCTATGATGGAAACGTCCCCTCGAATTTGACCGGGATTACGATTTCTGCTATGAGGCTCAGGAGCGGAAGCTTGAGAAGAAAAGGGGTTGACTTCAAGAAATTCGTAATCCCAAAGGGAGTTGCGGTGAGACCTTATGTGGAGAGGCTAGTACTGGTCTACCAGAACCTTGGGAATTGGTCGGCGGTTTACTATCCATTACCAGGTTATACCTATTTAGCTTCTGTAGTGGGTCTTCTTGGCTACGACGCTTCGAATTTGTCTGCAACGAATTTATCAGAATTGGAAGTAAGAGCATCTGGTCAGCCCATCTCAATCAGGTTCTCTGAAGTGAGTTCTGTTCCTGTTGGGTCAACTGCGAGATGCGTAACGTTTGATCTACAGGGCGCGAAGACATTCAGCAATGTGACATCTGGTAATGTCTGTTCAACAGTGGAGCAAGGGCATTTCGGCATAGTCGTCGAGTCTACTACTGGGCCTTCTCCGGCGCCTTCTCCTGAGCTTATGCCGCCCCCGCCGCCGGCTCCATCTAAAGGTAACGGTGCGACGAGTAACGATAAAATGTGGTGGAAGATTGTAGGGTCTGTGGTTGGTTCTATTCTGTTGTTATCTTTGTTGCTGATAATGGTACTTGGGATTCGGAGATACAAGCAGAGAAAGACCATGGATGAAATGGAGAAGAGGGCAGAGTATGGAGAACCTCTACAGATGGACCATATAGGGCCGGTAAGGGCTCCCAGGGCGAGGGGTAGCCGGACGCCACCGGACTCGGAGATACAATTTGTGGATTAGGTTTTTACTATTTTGTACCATACTCTTTGTAGTTTTTCTAGCATCCATTCATTTTCAGTTCAAAGTCGATTCATGGAATGAGAAAAATATTGATTCTAAATTTCTAATTTCATCCATGATTTTGTTCAGAGATATTCCTTTCCTCAATGATGTTTTGTTAATGACTTGTAACTGGGTCTTCCTGTTAAACTCTAGAAAAAAAATCCATAAGTTTCTGTTCGCCGGCAAACAGGTAGAAAAAAAAAATGCCCTTTCTTTCATTTTTCTTGCCTTTCTTCTCTCTTGTTTTTCATTCTTTGATGCCGGCATGATGTGCAGGGTTTTGAGTGACGGAGCTAGCATTGTATTGTACGCTTGAACTGAATGAACGGAAGGACGGTTGGACTTGGTGGTCTTCGAAGCGACCAACGCGAAGCATTGATTAACGAGTCTTTGGGTGTTGGATTGCATTAAGATGGAGAGAGTTTGGAAGACAGAGCAGCAGGGTCTGTCTTTTACGGCATTTGCCAATCTGAGGAAAATGAGATGGAAACTGAAAAGAGGATTGCTGTGTTGTACTCTCTGAACGCATCACATGGTTTTCTTTCTGGAGCATTTTTGTTGCTGAACGCATCACATGCCTCGTTGGTTGACTGGGTAGTAGATGGTTGGTTCATACCACTGATCCAGCGGACGACATCATAAACTAAGATTCCAACCTACCCACCCCCATTACTCACCATTACCAGTTGAAGTTCTGAAATACAATTTGTTGGATTGTTTGTTCGTTGTCAAGGTTTTAGGAATCAAAATAGATGTTATGTCCCAGTTGTTTTTCACCGTGTCAAGTGTTTGACTTTTATTCCAGAATTTGTTTGGTTATTTTAGAAAAATTTATTGATATTCTTAAAATAAAAATAGGCTCTTTTTTTTTATTAATTATCATTCTCAATTATGATAATTTTTTATTATTTTAAATTGTTTGACATCTATTATCAGTTTTATTTATATTTAAAATAATAAAAAATATCTTCAAAATCCATAATAGACTTTTCGTCTATTATGAATCATGGTGAGAATTTCATTTTCTTCATTTATGCAAAGGTTTGTTTAAAATTTTATAGTTAAGATGAGAGTAAAATAATCAATACATATTCTTTTATAAAAAAATAATATTTTTTCTTTCTTTTCTTTTTTTTTACCTGTTCACAATTATTTTCTAACAATTTTTTATTTTGACATATCAAACTTATTTTTCATTTTATAATTATATTTTGACAAAATTCATCAAACCATTTTTCATTATTGACCAATAAGGAATTCTTGTACGTATTTTATTTAAAATAGACATAATTGAGAATGAGAATGGATAAAAAAAATAAAAAATTTATACCGAAAAGAGCTTTAGTGAAAGAACAGATCAATTTCTGCCGGGATCCCCATTCCTTCCTTTGAACGCTGGGGTGAATAGAATATTTAAACCTACTTATCGCAACCAGTGGTCCTCTAAGTTCACAAATCACAAGGTAGTATTCTTAATTCATTTTACTTAATTTGGAAATTTTTGTTTACTCATTTTACATCCATTATTCTAATGATGTAGTTCGCTTCCATTGAGTTCCACTTCTTATGGGTACATATCAACTAAAACTGATAAGAAGTCCTATTAAAGTCTTTGTCCCTCAAATTAATTTAAATTGACGTGCAATCATGTAACCTAACAGAGACGTGAAATGGACCATTTGACTTTGAATAAGTCTATTCGATACTTATTCAAATTAATTCAAATTGATGCGCTTTTAAGAGACGTATTATCCTGTATCGTCTTGTATCGAGTATTGTATCGCTCTAGCTAATATATTTTAATGTAATTTAATAGAGAGATGTATTGAGATGTATCGTATCGGTTGGGTCAAATATGGACACGTATCGACTAGTATCGCATGGTATCGTAGGATACTTTAAACCTTGGGAAAATAAGTTCTGATTGAGCTACACGCCTAATCATGTTGGGTCTAAGTCCAACTGATTCCAAAAGATTTATAACAAAATCGAATCCAAGAGATCTGTGTTTGAGTATGTAATTTTTGCATCACGGAAACTCAATGAAATGCACCCCAGAGATATCAAAGGAGATTTTTGGAATTTCATGATATTTGAATGGTGTCCAAAACTCCAAAACCCAAACCCTATCAGAACAAAGGAGAGGAAATGCACTTGCCATGTCAATGAGGTGAGACATCAGCGGTCTCGGTCTCTCTCTGTCGTTTTATTTCTGTCTCTTTCCCACCAGGTGGGGGAGTGGGAACCCCTTTTGGTTCTGGTTCCGAATTATTAATTGTTGGTTGGTGCCCCTAGTGTGAAAAAAAGCAATAGAAAGTAAAGATGGAAGACATTCCCCACCTCAACTCAAGACTCCAAAGGCTCCACACAGAGGTCCCCAGATAATGATTTTTCTTTAAAAGCAGAGCAGAGCAGAGTTGGAACCAAGATTTTAATACTATCTTACATAATTTCTTTGTTATTAAGTTCAAAATGGAACAGCACTTCCCGCAACAACATAATAATCATCCTTCGTTTGGTACCACTTTCTTCTCCTCCTTTTTCTTGTAGTAGAGGCCCATACCTTGTCAGAATGGTTAATGACTTCCAAGTTCCAACTTGGTTTTCCTCAACCCCTTTTCTCTTCAATAACTCTAAAATTAAAGCAATTACCTAAAAAAAAAATTCCTAAAATTAAAGCAACAACGTTGTCCATGCATCCACTTTCCATTATATTATATTATATGCATTACATTGATGTGAACCTCCCTAAGCTAGCTGATCCAACCAAGGGCTATCTGTGAGAGAACAACATTTGAGAGTGAAGCAGAAGTGACCCATGTCATGTGAGAAATACGGATTTTGCTTGGGAGCACTGATCCAAGCAGCGAACGTTCAAGATTAAATCTTTAATGTTTGATTAAATTCTCACCATGGATTATCAAAATGTGCAGCAAAACTCCTTTTAAGTGGTACTGACTCGGTTTAATGGCTTTAACTCGGACCGTGGATCAGCTTGTTTCAAGCCAAACAAACCAAATATTAAAAATCTTCTTTTCATTTTCCTCTTCTCAATCGTAAACGAGAAGATGAAAGAACACCTCTACAAAATCATTTAAAAAACCCTAGATAATCCTCTAACCTACCCTTATCTCCTCTCCTCCGCCTTCTCCCTCTTCGTCTCTGACAGTTAAAGAACTTGGAACGGAAGCAAAAATTAGAGAGATTTGCAACAGAGAAGAGGATTCTAAAAATGTTGGTTCATCCATCTTATCGACTCTATATGCTAAATTCGATGCTTCAATTACTATTGCGTGGTTATGGAGTATAAAAACCTAACTGGCCACCACCGTTATTTTTTAAGAAACAAAACAAAGGCAACTCTTCAAGAAAGAGTTGCAAGAAGCGATTCTTGGAATGGATCTTGATTTTCGGTGGAACGGATCTGAATTTTCATTCTGGTGCTGTCGCGGTCGTGTGGGGGTCTTCCTCATTGTTCCTTATCTGATTCTAGAACGAGCAAGTAAAACAATAATATTAAGTGAAATCCTCTGTTTTTAAAAGTTTTTTGGGTTATTAGCCTTTCAGCCTAAAATATCCTTTGCTTTCTCTGATTGTTTTTTTAGTAGAAGTCTTCAGAAATGCTATATAGAAATAATGCAATTTGTATATGTATTTAAGATTTTAGGCTGAGTTCGTCTCAAAAATGTCAAAGAGTTTTTATCGGAAGGATAGTATTTTTACCTTGTAGAGGAGCTCTTTCATCTTGTTTACGATTGAGAAGAGGAAAATGAAGAGAAGATTTTTAATATTTGGTTTGTTTTGATTGAAACGAAGCTGATCCACGGTCCGAGTTAAAGACATTAAACCGAGTCAGTACTACTTAAAAGGAGTTTTGTTGCACATGCTGATAATTCACGGTGAAGATTTAATCAAACATTAAAGATTTAATCTTCAACGTTCGCTGCTTGGAGCAGTGCCTACGCGTAGGCACAGCTCCCAAGCAAAATCCGAGAAATACCCTACCCTTATTCAACCTTGGTCGTTCTGGGGATCTCTCTCCAAAATAGAAAAGGTTGGTGATCAGTCATAACTCCCCTCCCTCTCTATCATCTCTCTGATCTTAATTTCTTGATCTCACCTGTGTTATGTACTCCTTAGGTTGGATCATTAATAAAATTGTATCAAGTATCACAGAGTCGTGACAGTGACAACTAACGAATCAAAATTTAAGAAGCCAAAAAAGTAATGCATGAACGAGAATGTGACTGTGCAAGACAAAAGGGAGAAAGTGAAGACGTTGCTAAACATGTTAGGTTGCTGTTGTTGTTGCCCTCTTCTTTCTTTTTTTTTCCTTTTTTGGAGAAGGGAGTAGGAATGTTAGGTTGTTTATAACATTCCCTTGCCTACCACGTTAGTATTCTGTTAGATTCAAATGTAATAAGATTTGATTATTCCACGTGTCATGTCATCATTCATCATTAACAGTATAAAAGTAGACATGTGAAAATTAAATAAGAAATACCACCAAAGGATTAGTCCCGTCCCACACCGCTTAGTGAAGAAGTGATAGGTTAGTTTATTTTTATATGTAACGTGTTCCCCCAACATACACAACCAAAAACAAAAACATATACATAAAAAACTCTTAAACCAAAATAATAAAATAAAATCTCAATAAGAACACACTGATTCAGTTTTTATTTTACAAATTGCATTTTAGAAAGAATCCATTCCGGATCAATTGATTCAGAATCATCAAAGTCCCAAATGGGCATCTGTAATTTGATCAAAATCAGAGATGGTGAGAATCAAATATAGCCTAACCAGAGAGAATCAGATATTTCCCTTTCTTTTTTCTTTTCTTGAAATGATCGGGGGGATGTGTTGACCAGAATCAAAATCAGCGGCTGCAGATTCTGACGAAAATTAATGAATCAATAAAACATGAAAGCTTCTCTCTCTTGATTTGAGGAAGTTTATCAAAGATCAATGATACAAAAAGTGCTGTCACTGGCAATGCTCTCAAACAAAGGAACAGTAGTTTTTCCTCTTTTAAAATCTTTCTGGGATAGAGACATTGACAAAGGTGAGTTAGGTGGAGGCACATGGAGGCACATGAAGTAAAACTCTCTCTCTCTCTCTCTCTCTCTCTCTCAAGTGCTTAAAACTCTACCCATAAGAAGAAGAAGAAGAAGAAGAAGAAGAAGAAGTGGTAAAAATAGGAAAAAAGAATCCAGCAAGTCTCACATGCATTTGCTATGATAGATGAAGAGTATAATATCTTTTAAACAGGACTAAGCAAAGACTAAGGACAACAAACACAGATGGCATCAATGGATGACTTTAAGAAAAGGTCGAAATCGCTGGCCTGTCCCCCCGGGCCTCAATAGTTATGTAATTCATGGGCCCATCCACCCACCCAACTCCCTTAGTAATTATCGATCGGCCTGCAGATCTTTGGTGCGTTGGGTTATTACAGCGTAGAATTTTAATTTCCAATTTCCACTCCCAACTGTCTCTGGTTGTCACTGTCCAGAATAATATTGCTTATTCTACCCCCAAATAATAATAATAATTTCCATATTAGCTAGAATCGAATTTCCATATTAGGGCATCCTAATGTACCACCACACATGACTCCTTCCAATTCCGGTCAACAAAGATAATACGTTCCACTGCAATATATACTTCTACAGTTCTACTGTAATAAGACAATACATTCCACCACAAATCCACAATATATACTTTCAAAGTCAGACTGGCAAAGGAAAGAATGGAAGACAAAGAATGGAGAAAGTGACTTGACTCACCATGTCGATGCCAAAGGAAAAAGGAGTTGCATCACACGTGACACACCTCCAAATAACTCCCCCCCCCCCCCCCCCCCCACCCCCTCCCACCATATACTTCAACTGCTTCCCCCACCCTTCCACCATATATTCAGGGAATCCACTTCAACTCCTTCCCCCACCCCTCCACCATATATTCAGAGGTTCCACTTTAACTCCTTCCCCCCCCCCCCCTCTTTCCACCTTCACGGGTGGATTCCTCTATTGAGAGTATGATAGGACTATCAGGTAGGGTTATCGTTGACCCTCAAAGATAAAAAGTATCCCAATTCTGAGATTCCGAGCCATCACATAGTTTTGTTACAATACCCTCTGATCTCACACAGAAAACAAGAAGCAGGAAGAGTATTAGCCAATAAAACACAACACAGGCAGAGATCTATGGAAAAGAAACTGAGGAACATTTCCCAACCTGTTAAAGGAGTCATTGTTGAGTGACAATTTTTGCGATAAAGAGTCATATTTCAAATTATGGAGCAGGTCTCAGAAACTCAGTAGAACAGAGAAAATTATGAAAGTGAACTGTATGATTCAGAAAGCAAATACACTACAAACTTGAAAGATTAAGCTTACTACTCGTATTTGGAGCATAACAAACAGAACTACATTTTCTAAAGCAATGCATATCATCATACCATGAAAAGTTAAAAGAAAGAAGAAAAAAAAAAAAGGAGACGGAAAGTTTATCAAAGCTGCAGTGGAAGCAACCATTCAGCAGATACCATGAGCACTTTATTCTCTTTATTCTCTTCCAAACGATCAAACGATTCCAATGACAACACTCCTGCATTATGGCACAATATATAGTGAGCTTAATTCATGCTCTGACAATATGATTTGTCATGGATGAGAAGACAAGAGGATGCCAAATACATTAACTTCTGCACCACTGTAAACTGCTCATCCCCTACATACTTTATATTCATGGCATCTATTTATATTTGTTAAGAAACGTGAACGCAGGAAGAGGTCTAAGATAGAGGTGAAACAATTAATCATTAGTTAGGTTGATGTCATCAAGTAAAAGAACGTTTTATATTCCTGTAGAAATATTAAACTGAGACAAACTGCTGAACATGGACTTCATATTTTAACACAACGGCAAATAAAATTATGCACAGAACAATATTTCTTCCTATGAAATTTGAACTCCTACCCTTCCTTCGTTCCGATGGAATCTCCTTCTTATCAGTGGGGCCCACAAGGCTTATAAGGGTAATTACACAGTTCTGTCTTCTCCATTTATTTACGGGTGCAAGTTCACAGTTAACTTTCCTGTTTCATTTCCTTTTCAGTCAATACTTGCATTGAATGTGCCTTCACCAGTATTCATGGAAAAACTCACAAATGGAAGGGATCCTGATACCTGGAGGGCTAAGCCTCTCCTTAGAGATGTGCTCAGTTCTACTTTCAGCCTTCTGTGACTAATACTTTTTTGATATCAAAGGTTTTTTTCTTCCCCCAATTACATCCCACAGTAGTTCTGCCCAGTGTCGCTTGTTGCCTGGTAATCTGTCCAACGGGTTATTGATCTTCATCACCTTAATTATACAAATCAATAACCTGCTTGTACCCTCTCAAGTAAAATTGAACATGTAGAAGCCTAAATTTCCCAAGAATTTGTCCCCAACTCTTGAATTCTAGTTGGACGAATGTACCACAATCATAAACTGACAACAAAATTGTTGAGGTTTCTAAAATAGACCTCATAACTGGTAACGGAAACAGTCAAACATCAACTCCAATGTGCCAACCAAGGATCTTCAAGCCAATTGTTATAGGCTGAGCAGTGAAGAGATAAAGCAAAAAGATGCAGAATAACCAAGTGTTGGTTGCAGTCATTAATGTAGCCTTAGAAGGACTAAACGGCCAGTTACAGGATCTCAACATAACCAGCTTGAGTGGGGCTAATTATGGGACGGGTTTAGCTATAAATCGATTGGAGTAGAAGGGTGTAGATCTCAAATGAAAGTGGGGCTGATATGGGATTGATGTATTAACTGTACGGGTTGGTGGAATGGGATTTTGTGATGTCTAATTGTAGATAGTTTGGCCGTATCAAAACCCATGATTTAGGTGGATTAAGATGGTTAACTAAGATGGTTAGGGTTTTTCTGGCATTGTAATGGGAAATCTCAAGTAGGGTTCGGGATGATCAACTCAAGATTAATCTAAAATCTTCTGGGAAAAAATCCTCTCCTTTTCTACCCCTCTTCAAAAGCCTCTCTTTCTTATGGGAGATTTTAATGAGGTAATCAAAAATGAATACAAGATTGGCAATGTATGTAAACCCACCCCATCTCTACCCTCTTTTCTTGATCTAACAACTTCATTAGGCCTCCATGAAATACCCGCCTATGGTGCTTACTTCACTTGGTCTAATAAGCAAAACCACCGCACCTTGTCAAAGAAAGGATTGACCATCTTTTCGGGTGCCCGTTGTCGTTGGCTACACAACCGAATGCTACCCTGAAAACTCTCCCTGCTGTCAGATCTGATCATAACCCTATTCTTCTTACCACCGATCCTTCAGTGATGACTGGAAGAAAATTATTCCACTTCCAAAATGCATGGTATCAGCATATGGATTTCAGTGATGTTGTTCAAAATCATGGGACGAAATAGGACCAGTCCCTATGGAAACCAAGCTTGCCAACCTTTCCAGATTGTTACAGCTTGGAACAAAACTACTTTTGGCAGTATCGACAACCTTTTTGACAACCTCTCAACTGAGATTGAAGCTTTGGAATCCTGTCCTTGTCCAGATAGAGACCTAATTGCATCCAAATCCATTTTCCTAAAATGGGCTTGAAGGCTGAGGAATTGTTTTGGTTTGAGAAATCTAGGCAAAAGTACATTTCGGACAGAGATAGAAACACAAGATACTACCACCTTGCTTCAAGAATTTATCGTCATAAGAGGAAAATTGATGCCTTGGAACACAATGGATCTACCATAACCCTAGAGAGATTGCTAATGTTTTTCAATGTTTAGGAAGGATCTGTACACCTCTAAGGAACCCTTAGATCCACTTTTTGCTGAAGGAATCTTTCCATTCCTTAACCCAAATTGTTTACCCATGGGAATGTCTGCTTCCCCGTCTTTGGATGAAATTAGGATAGCTCTTTTCTCCATGGGACCACATAAAGCTCCTGCTATAGATGGCTTTAATGCTTTCTTCTATCAGAAAAATTGGAACCTGATCAATGGTGAGTTGTATGATTTTGTGAACAAGTTTTTCACCAGCCTTTCACTACCTTTTGGAGTCAACCATACCCTACTCTGCTTCATTCCTAAGAAAAACCAGCCCAAAATTGTGTTTGATTTCCGATCAATTAGCCTCTGTAATGTCAATTATAAGATTTTGGCTAAAATTTTGGCCAACCGTCTCAAACCACTTCTTTCAAGTGTAATTTCCCCTTTAGCGATAATATCATGATGGCTCAAGAAATTTTCCACTTTATGAACAAGACAAAGGGAAAGGTTGGCTATGTAGCCCTAAAGCTCGACATGTCTAGGGCATATGATAGGGTTGAATGGGGCATTACCACCAAACTATTTCAGCTATGGGGCTTTGATGCACATTGGTGCAACATGATCCATAAAATAATATCTTCTGCCTCTTTCTCGATAAAGTTGAATGGAAGTCCCTATTTGTGGTTTACTGAAACTAGAGGGCTAAGGCAGGGGTGTCCCTTAAGTCCCTACCTTTTTTTATTGTAATGGAGGTTCTCTTTAGATTTCTATCGGAGTATGGGAGGTTGGACTAGCCCCCTCTCATTATTATTATTTAAGCATTACCATTCGACATCCCATCATCTCCTATTCCTGCACTTGAATCTAGCCCATATTCAATCAAGCTCTCTTTGGTACCGTTTAAATTTATGACCATTTGACCCATTAACGTAAATAAATGTATTTGGCATGATTTATGACCCCTATTATTCATTAAAATAAATCAATTTAATCATAAATTCATAAATAGATCAAGGACTATTTATGATTTATCACCATAAATTGTTAATTTTTGTCCATGCAAGTACCATTAATGAACATGTGCAGAATTACTACTTAAGAAGGGGTAAAAAGGTAAACGTACAAAATATTATAATGAAACCTTGTTTTTCTCTATCTCCAACCTCCACATTGCTCCCATCTCCACTTGAACAATATTTTAGGGATATCCAAACTAGCCCAAACCCAACAAAAGCAAAACAGAACCAAAACTAAAGCCGTAATGTTGGTTACAAGGTAAACCAAAACCAACCCAAAATTAACCAAAAGATACATAATATATTATTCACCCAATGGTACTAAACTTATTTCTTGTTATATAATATATTGTGTAGTAATAACAAAAAGAAAAATGTTTATCACTTATAACCTATTTTCATAATTGATAATTCACAAATAGGTCATAAACATAAATATAAATTATGCCAAACAGAGCTCAGACAAAATTCACCATCCTTATAGGACATCACATCTGGTCTACACCAAGTACCACCCAATATGATCAAGTACAACCATATTTGGATGCTTGTATACAATACTTCCTTCCCAAAGGGAACTAGAGGTAAAAAACAACTCAAAAGTCAGAAGAAGAAAAAATTAAGTTTAGCATCATTGTTCTCACCCAAGGCCAAAATAGTAATAAGCACAAATTATTAGCAAATTCTTAACATTATATCGATGTTACTAGCTATGATTATACCAATATAACCTTATTCAGTTATTTGTCTTAATTAAGTCCTAGCATCAGCCTAGAGTCTTTACCATCTGAACGAGCATCACTCAGGCAGGCCTTGCTCATGTGGTGTCCCAGGAGGGGTGAATTTTGAATCAAACCTAACATTTAGAATTTCTGCACAAGTGATGGCCGCCCTCCAGATTCGAACCTGGCACTGCCCCGGCAGCCCAGACTTTATTGATTGCTGTATGTGATTTACCCTACAGATTTTACTCTTTATGGAAGCAAAATAGGTTGACATCATTTAACCAGGATTCAGGAACCTAACTGAATATATAAGATAAGATTAAATGCATAAAGCTTCAAAAATCCCCTTTGTAATATGCTAGAAGGCGCTAGGAACAGTATCACTAGAAGATGGGAAACCCTAATATTATTATACACCCCTTTGTCACCTTGAGACCTAGAAGTGAGCTCTAGAAAATGAACTGGAAGCAATAAAATCCGAAAAACCCAGCATCTTCATATGCTTTTTTAATCACTAGAAGAGAGGAGATACAATAAAAAAGGATGAACCCAGTGCCAAAGGCCTCCGCACAAGCAAAGTCTCGGGTTTTTTTTTTTTTTTTTTGGGGGGGGGGGGTTTGACAGTTTTCCTACGCAGTTTTATCCCCAACAATTTTTGCTGGGAGGCTGTTCCAATGCGTTGACCATGGCTACAACAGTCGTCCATCAACCGTTGCACCAAAGCCCGCCCTTTTTAAGAGAAGAGATACCATCTACTGCCTAAAATTAAAAGTTAATAAAAAGACCAGATTCCAAGAAAACACATAAATGCCTTACTAATCTTAAAAGCATATTACTTTCAGTTACTTTGAAAGTAGCTGCTCCAGACACTTGAATTTTCAATACTCTCTTTTATTTCTAATCAAAAGATTGGCATCTTCTTCTGGAAACACTAGTATCTTTTTACAATGATATTCAGCAATCTTGTTGCTGATACTCAAACAAGCACACAATGCATGATTCAATTATTCAATATTTTCCAATAGGCGGATATGTAGTTGCTGAAAAATTTGTTGGTATAGAAATGTTTCACATGAGTGAAAACAAACTAATAGGATGATAGGAAAACAATTGGATGCATTAAATACTAAAGGATCTGTTAATGCAGAAGGTTCCATGTTTGAAAAAAAGAAAAGCAGAAAACAGCAAGGAAGGGTTCTTAATGGAAACATTTTATGCATTGACAGTTAAAATTAAGAGATAATTTGAAGAATGCAAAGCAAGTTCAGTCCAAAACTACTACTCAAGTTTAGGTTCTTACGCGATTGCAAAGTATCTATACTTGCTCTAACTAGTAACTGTGCATCTGGCGCTTCACACACTTGACTTCTACTCCAGTCTACTGGACCTTGACTGGAAGCCATAATTTCAAGTTCCCAACAATCAAGAAACTGAATCTAGGGTTAGGAGCCGCGATATGGAGAAATCTATCAATAACCGTGGTGAACAATTAACCAAATTTAAACAGGCATCTGGAAAACACCCAGATAAAAATCCGATAGGAACGAAATTTAAAATTAAAATTCAACGAAAAACGTAACTAGGTACCAGAGATTAAGGAACACCATCCAAACGGAGACAAAATTGGTCGAAATCCAAAATCTAAAACATACTTTCATGTCTCTTTGAAAAACCAAATGGTACTATAACGGATCATCCAAAAGCCTATTAGTATTGCAATGGACCATCGACAACCTTATTCTAGACTTAGAAGAAGGAAATTCCAATATGTAAAACATCATCCCGTGCCTCTTGTCGAAACCCTACTAGTATTACAATGGACCATTGAAAAAGCCCAATTTATAATACAAATGGACCATCGAAGACCCAATTAGTATCGACCATCGAAAAGCTAATTCTAAACTTAGCAGAAGGAAATCACCGAAATAGGGGAGGAAAAACCAGTATAAACAATCTATCAAAATGAAACAGTAGAAGAAGCCATGAATGAAATCCGACCTAATTTTGGGGAGCAGAGTTGCATATCTCCATGAGCTTCTTGTCCCTTCTCTCTATGGCCACGTCCCAGACATCGCTACCGATGTGCTTCGGCTGCAAGATCCCGCAGAAAAGATTACATAAAAGAAAATAACAAAAGGAAAACTTGGATAATTAACGATTAGAGGGAAGTTGCTATCATCTTTATTACCCTGCCATGAACAGTTTTGTAGATGTAATCTTGCAGATTTCCAGCACCGGAGAGCACTGCAGCAATGATTCCTAGAGGAAGAACAGCCTCCAGCCAGAAAAGCTTCATTTTGCAGAACAGATGCTACCGCAGAGACAACCGGCGAAACGATTACGGGAGGTTTGACTGTTTTACTTTACCACGTCTTTAAAATCCGATTCGTCTGAATCGAATCGGATCATCCCGATTCCTAATAACCCCCATATTTTTATTTTTTTTTTGGTAATTTAATAGCCCCCATATGAGTCATGACACCTTAGCTTAGCACGAATTGATCCTCATGGGCTAGGTCTTTAAAATCGGGCTGGCAATGATTGGGCCAAATGGCATTAGACTGGGCTGGAGGTAATAACTTGAGCCCAACATGTTTATTAAATGGGCCAGGACATAATTTTTACTTGATAGAATCGTTGAATGCAGAGATTTTTTTGTAAAATTTAAAAAATTAAGTTAAATTTTAAAAAAAAAAAAAAACTTATATTATCATTTAACCCATGTGCAAAATGATCAATTCAATTCCAAAGCTAACAGAAAAAAAAGACAGCATGTAATTTTTACTACTCCAGAGGACAGACGAGTTTTGACCCAATTTAAATCCGCAGCATGCAACAATGCCATTAGCAAAGCACGAAGCTTTTCCTAATTAATTCAGTAGCAACAAACAAAGAAACTGTTTTCTATCTCAAAATGAGTGAGACCGTTAAAACATTCCATTTCCAATTTGTTCATTCTTTGTTTGGTACAAAAGCGCTTCGTTTTATTTATTTTTTATTAATAATGGAGCTGGAGATATTAATATGCCTTAACAAGAGTCAACCCCATGACCTTTTCACTAAGAAGTATTGGTTTCTCAGTATTAGGCTTATAATGATTTAGATCGATTTCTATAGATTGGATAACAGTAAAATTATGCTAGATACAATCATACATGGCCTAAAATCCGACCATGAGAATCAGAGACCACAAGGACCCTTAGATAAAATTTAGAAAATAGAAATTATTTCTATTTCTATCTGAAGAACATGTGTCCTTCATCCAAAGAGAAATAGATAGTCCACCTAAAAAAATCCAGACCTGTAGCCACATGATATTCGACAACTTACCATGAGGATCAGGAAAATACTAAAAAATTCGTTTATGAGAAACAGATACACTGGGTATTCATTCATGAAATGTATAAAACTGAAACATGGATGTTCTCTGTCTCTCATAGACAAGTGCACACAAGACAGCTACTAGAGGAAAGAAGACGTGGTACACGACCTTACCCAGTCAGCCCCTCCAATGGTCTTTGCGACGCCTTATTTCCTGTATGGTTTCAACAGGAGAGTGGCAACCAACTCTAGCCTGCAATATGAAAAAACAATATTACATTGTCCATTAAGATGTATGGCACGCACGCAGTACGGACAATTTTCACTATTATTTAAAGGAATAATAAGAGATCTAAGGCTCTGACAAAAAATGGTGCAAACGAAACAGAGAACTCTCCATGAAGGCAATCACCTTCCCGGTGGTTCAAATAGGCAAGATTTAAACTATCCCACGATACTAGCCGATATGTATTCATATTTGACCAAACTGATACGATATATCTCGATACGTCTCTCCACTGAATTACGCTAAAATACATTAACCAAAGCAATACAATACTCGATACAGGACGATACGTCTCTTAAAATCACTTGACCGATACGATACTCGATACCGATACTTTAAACCTTGCAAATAGAAAAATATTATTTGTATGGTCCAATTAGTAAATACAAAATTCTCTTAGTAGCCCTGATATCTGCCATTGAAGATATAAGGCAGTAATACCAGTCGAAAACTATCTAATCTTCCAAAGTATTTGGACATTCAAATCCAAACCTTAAAAGGTCAGAAATGGTGGTTCATATGGTGAAGAAGGGACTCCAAACAATTGGCTAATCAATGGGGACAATATAAACTAATGGTTTGTTTACAGAGCTCAGTCTTGCGTGTGGCTCACAAAAGATGGCCCATGCCATGATGACCATCAAGGATGTTTAGCCTCTAAGAAATTAAGCATGCTACAATAATGAAAATTGGGAGAACAAAGCCCAAATTTGGAAGTACCTGAAGTTCTGGCAGATCAACACGCATAAAAGGATTAGTCTCAAACTCTTCCTCAATCGTTGAAGGTATAGTGGGAAGGTTTCCCTTCTGCTGGTCCTGAGCCCATGACAGCTTCTGTGCTGTCCTTACATTGTCTGGTTCAACCGTCAAGGCAAACTGCAGATTTTTCACTGTGTACTGAAAAGAAACAACTAACAGATTATCGTAGTGCTCAAAACCAATTAATCAAATAATAGACATGGAACTGCTAAAGAACCATTATTGTTGTTTTCAAGTTCTACAGACTGGGGACTAACCTTGGAGAAGCTTTCTCATGCTATATGTTTACGTAAAACAAGTTCAACATCATTCAGCCTATCTATACCCTTCATGTATGAACCAATAAAGCTATTCACCCAAAAAGGAACCAATATCATTTCTTTGTGCAGTTGTGCATTCCAAATTGCCCTTCTATATTATTTTTTAATCAAACATAATACTATCTCCAAGCATAGCGAGTTGAAATTATTCTATACTGTCATGAATAATGTCTGTCTTGCACTGTTTCCTTCCTTGCCAGCGTGCCCTACAACATTCCTGGCATATCTGAGGCTGCCCAAATTTGGGGTTTATCACTGTGTGGAACACCATGATATTCTAAGTTTCAGCGCAGAATATGTGACAGAGACAGCAGAGGGCACACTTGGTGCCTCAGTTGCAAGTTGCGACCCTGCAGATCAATGATAGGGTACCTTTGCAGCAAGGTTTCTAATACATGAATGGATGGGGGTGTAGATAAAACAGGAAAAATGAGAAAATGAGGGAGAATATAGAAGAGACAGGAGAGAAATTAGGGGTTTCAGCCTTACGGACGAAGCCAGATGTCCTGGAGAGATTGGGAGGTCACCAATCCTCTTACCCAATAGAGTAGTTAATAAGGATTCAAAAGTCTATCTTCCATCTCGGATTATCACCATTTAATATAGAATAACAAATGGTTACACCAACTCTGTCCCACTTTATATTACTCCTATAACTTATCCATTATAAAACCTACCCACACTAATAAGTACACATTCCAATAATTAATAAACTATTCACAATTAACTACAGAAAATAAAGGCTGATCACAACACATAATACAAAGCAAAAATAACCATTCAACATCTCAAAGTAAGAGGTCAAGAGGTCATGAGTTCAATTCTCCTCTGTGCCTACCTATCAAATAAATAAACAAATAACCAGTCCTTGTAAACATGAATTGCTTATGTAGCACATAAAAACTTCATGTTTAAGTTTCATAAATAGCTTGGGTTTTGTACTTCTCAGCATGGTCCACAATTCTCTGAACAACGAAACACAGTCTGCGATGCCACAAACTGAAGTCGCTTGAGTTCCAGGACTGATGTTTTTCCTTGATTTCTGGAACTTAATTCTCTATTGCTATAGCATTTCCTAGCTCCTGTATCATGATTAATTGGATTCCAGAAGTAGATAAAAGAGAGGGTGAGATACTTCGGCTATACTTTCACATGAAACAGACTGCAGAGAGGAGAATTTCTCATCACTATTGTTGCTATTGCTTTTGGGGGTTCAAAGGTGATGGTTCCCTGTCACAGCAACCCATGTTCTATGACCTTTGATTTGGTACTTTTTCAAAGCATTAAGCTGATAATGCAAATGATTGACAGTGATGCTGGACAGAGACAGTGGTGTCTGGCGTTGTCGCTGTCCATTCTACTTTTTCCTTTTCGGAAGACACTTTCACCTCTAAATGGGATGAATTTGAGTAGGCCAACTATGAAATATGGTTGCATAACCAGCATCTGTATATTGCTGTTATGTGCCTAATGGGGTCCAGTTTAGAACATGTGCACTAGATTGGGCCAGCCTAGTATGGGACAGGTTAAAAGGCTTGACTCAGCTTCTGAGCTTTTGACGTCTGCCGCCTGGTCAAGTACCTAACATTTGATATCAGAGTTGACACCACATCGAGGGTTTGAATCCCGGAAAGGGCTACCTAGGAGAAGGCTACCTGGATGCCAGAGTGTGAGCTGCCCAAAGTGAGAGCCATTGAAGATGATAACTGCAGAAGCGTGGTGATATGTGATGTGCCTAATAGGGCCCAATTTAGTATATGGGCACTAAATTGAGCCAGCCTAGTATGGGATAGGCTAAAGGGCTTCACTCAACCCATTCCATTAATGTTAGGTACTTGCCTAGGGAATGAGCTGAGTTAAGCGGTTAAGCCTTTTAACCAATCCCATGCTAAGCTGGCCCAGTCTAATGCTCATACACTAAATTGGGCCCCATTAGGCAAATAACATATCACCATGCTTCTGCAATCGTCGTCCTTGATGGCTCTCACTATGGCATCCAGGTAGCCTTTTCTAGGATTCGAACCCTCGATGTGATGCCAACTTTAATATCAAATGTTAAGTACTTGACCAATACGCCAAAATCTCCGAAGCTAATGGAACTAGCTGAGTCAAACCCTTTAACCTATCCCATACTAGGTTAGCCCAATCTAGTGCCCATATGCTAAATTGGGCCCCATTAGGCACATAACAATTGCCCCAAGTCTGTACCACATTAAAGCACTTGGTTACAAGCATTGCATATACTAATTTGCAAGGTTAAGAAAATCTCTCTTTCACTCTCTAGGAGAAGAAAGGAAAAAGGAAAAGGAGAAAAAGAGTACAAAAAAGTTTAACTTCTAACAACTTGGATTACCAGGTATACTAATTTGCAAGGTTAAGGGGATCCCTCTTTCACTCTCCGGGAGAAGAAAGGAAAAATGAAACAAGAGTATAGAAAAAGTGTAACTTCTGATGACTTGGATTACCAACTAAATTTCAATAAGCTTTCCCCACATGCCAAATTGGGCATTATTTTGCGGAGCATGTTTATGGATACGGTTAAGTATGAGCCACTGTTGTTACATTATTCGGTTATTGCAATATGCTCATTTTCTTAACATAGTATATCTTCTATAACCAACAGTAGTTGATAAATGCAATCTTTGTGGGGTCTAATGAGGTCACTTGTCTGAATTAACGACATTTTCTATGATTTTATCTTATTATGTGAAGTCCCCAACCATGTGATGGTGATCCAGAAAAAAACTGATGACACTTATAAACAACAATAAGATACTACTCTTTGCAGGTCTAAACACCCTTTACATATCTTTCTTCCCCCCCCCCCCTTTCTAGTCTAGTGATACCCAATGATCAAGGTTCAACCAGATTTTAGTGAAATTTAAAATACTATTTAGGTTTGCCAGATGTCAAGAACAGAACTCCATGCAAAATATGAAGGATGCAAGATTTCAGCAAAATTTCAACTTCTGGGTGGCTTTGATATCATTTGAACAATACAAATGTTAATTTGAGAAAGAATAGGGTGAGGAAAGAGGGAGAGGAGAGGATGGAAGCCACAACTTAGTTGTGGAGGCTCGATTTTTCTTATCCAGCACTACTCAAAGTAACTTTACTATTTATAGGTTAATTTACAAGTCTATTCTATATAGGAAAGCATAAATCAATTTCAATTGGTATAAAACTCTTAATTCCTACCACTATTTCCTATTGAGAGTTAGCGCAAAGCACTAACTCTCGATGGATCAATCCTTTCCTAAATTGCCCTTTTCTAACACTCCCCCTCAAGCTGGAGCATATATATTACTCATGCCCAGCTTGTTACAAATATAGGTAACCCTTGTATTCCCTAGAGCTTTGGTGAACAAATCTGCGAGTTGTTCTCCAGTCCTCACATGCTTGGGGGATATTATACCTTGTAGTAACTTCTCACGAACAAAGTGGCAATCTACTTCAATATGCTTGGTATGTTCATGAAAGACTGGATTTGATGCTATATCAACCGCAGCTTGATTATCAAACCATAACTTCATTGGTGTGTCATCAATAATTCCTAATTCCTTGAGTAATTGTTTTATCCATACCATCTCGCATGTTACCTGTGCCATAGCACGATACTCAGATTCTGCGCTTGATCTTGCTACCACAGTTTGTTTCTTACTCTTCCATGATACAAGATTTCCTCCAACGAATGTGCATTAGCCTGTAGTCGATCTTCTATCAATAGGTGATCCAGCCCAATCAGCATCAGAGAATCCTTCAACATTTCTATGTCCATGATTAGTGTAAAGAAGTCCGCGTCCTGGAGCTTTCTTAAGATACCTCAGAATTCGTATAACTGCATCCCAGTGTGATGTTCGTGGGGCAAACAAAAATTGACTCACAACACTGACAGGAAAGGCAATGTCAGGTCTAGTCATAGTCAGATAATTCAGCTTCCCAACAAGCCTTCTGTACTTCTCTGGTTCATCAAGAATGGTTCCATCTTCTGGCATTAACTTTAAGTTACATTCCATAGGAGTGTCTATAGATTTTGATCCCAACATTCCTGTTTCGGAAAGCAAATCCAGTACATACTTCCGTTGAGATAAGAAGATGCCCTTTGTTAATTGGGCAACTTCAACTCCTAGAAAATACTTTAACTTGCCTAAGTCTTTGGTCTGAAATTTCTATTGTAAATAGGTCTTTAACCTATCAATTCCTGAATTGTCATCTCCTGTAATGACAATATCATCAACATAAACTACAAGAAAGATCTAGCCTGCATCAGAGTTTTTAAAGAATACAGAGTGATCACTTTCACAACGAGTCATCCCAAATTCTATTACAACAGTAGTGAATCTTCCAAACCATGCTCGAGGTGACTGCTTGAGACCGTAGGTGCAGAGGGGGAGATAGGTAGAATAGAGTTTAGTTCTTCATACATTCTTTTAAAATCTGCAAAATATTGGGTAATATCTCTGCCTTTTCTATCTACTCGATAAAATTCCTGGGACAATTCGTAGATTCTAGCCAGATTATTCTGACCAGAATACAACACATTCAAATACTCCCATAATTTCTTCACAGTTTGTAAGTGAGTAACCAAATCTATAATATTATCGGCCAATGAATTAAACATCTGCCCAAGTATTTGTGCATCAACAATTGCCCAAGTATCATCATCTATGGGTACAGTCTTAGTCAAATGATCTATCTGTCCCCATCCAGTAAGAACAATTTTAACTATAGCCCTCCATTGGTGGAAATTTGATCCACCCTCCAATTTCTTCTCAGTTAACCGATGAGAGGATGAAGAAATAATTTCAGTCATAGTATTTTTACTTGAAGTTTCTCCCATATCCAAACAATTTTAAAATCATAAATCGAAGCCCGAATCAAAGAAACCAGAATCATAATATTCTCATAAACATAAATAAACCAATTGGACCACTTGAACCAACTTAAAACCAAACTAAACCATTAAACCGAGTCATAAGAAGATCGCTGCTCTCAAACTAAGATCGATCGCTGCTCTCAAACTAAGATCGATCGCTGCTCTCAAACTTCTATCGATCGCTGCTCTCAAACGATAGAAGTCTCAAACGATATCCCTGGTCTCAAGCAATAGAAGACTCAAAGTCTCTTTCTTGATCGATCTCTCTCACTCTCTCTTTCTGAACTTCAACTTGTTTCCCACCCACAGCAAGAACTGCGATCGATTTCTCTCACTCGATCGATCTCTCTCATTCTCTCTTTCTAAGACAATCGATCACAGGTACGATCAATTTCTCTCGCTCTCTCTTTCTAAGACAATCGATTTCTCTCACTCAATCGATCTCTCACTCTCTCTTTCTGAACTTCAACTTGTTTCCCACCCACAGCAAGAACCAGCGACAGCAGATCCGACAGACATTCTCAGCCTCAAATCATAAAACGAAAAGATCTCAGTAAATCATAGTTTATTCGTACCTGAAAAATGTAGATTCGACATCAATCGTGGACAAGATTTTTAACGAAGACAAGCTAAAGTGCTGCATCCCTTTAATTGCTGGAAACGACTCTCACACCAGGTACAGTTTCTCTCCTTTCTATAGAATCAACTGTTTGCTTTAATACCATGTTAATTTGAGAAAGAATAGGGTGAGGAATGAGGGAGAGGAGAGGATGGAAGCCACGACTTAGTTGTGGAGGCTCGATTTTTCTTATCCAGCACTCCTCAAAGTAACTTTACTATTTATAGGTTAATTAACAAGTCTATTCTATATAGAAAAGCATAAACCAATTTCAATTGGTATAAAACTCTTAATTCCTACCACTATTTCCTATCGAGAGTTAGCGCAAAGCACTAACTCTCGATGGATCAATCCTTTCCTAAATTGCCCTTTTCTAACACAAAGGTTTAATACAAAATGTACAGCTATGAAAAGGGGAAAAAAATTGCTGGATTTAACTCCCAATCTTTGTGGAATTTTGTTTTTCTCCCCCCTCCAAAGGGTGCTTTTTTTTTTAATTTTTGGAGGGGTGGGGGGCAAGGGAGCAAGGGGGTGAGGAGGTTTGCAAATCTGTCACAGTTAACATGTGACAGTTGTTGGGCTCTAGTGGGATGCATAAAAAAGTTGATATGTTGTATTTGTGGAGGTATTGTGCAAGATAGAAAGTGTACGGGATTGTCCATATCAGAGAATGCCTACAGTAACATACAACACATAACAAAACCAAACTCCTAGTTTAAATGTGTATACTATATTTAGAGGGCCTAAATTATTATCTTCTGAATATTCTTAAAAGCGCCTAATTTAGACATTTGGGACATTGAGACCACAGTACTCACTGAAACCTTCTAAGTATTGGCTGAAACTGTGTATTTCATGAAAATAAGTTGTTTCAAGCCAGGACCTGGAACCTTGGTAATACCTAAGCAACTTTAGGAACTATAAATTTCAAGCACATCCCCTTAACTGGAGTCACTACGACATCAAAAAAAAGTTTCAAAGGGCACAAAATAAATTAATTGTACTGCATACAACAAAAGCACGGAGAATTAATCTAATTGATGCCTTAATATGGCATAGGATAAGAAAATGCCATTGTCTTCTTTCTCTTGAAATGAAAATAGTACGAAAATGAAGTCATCTGCCAATTAAAGTTCAGGAAAAGGTCACCAGAATGCTTAGAGAAAGCGTACCTCATGGCCACAATAAACCCGAGTTGGCTTTGGTAATGAACCCAACGTGACACAAAGAGACTGATACATTTGTTCAGCAGTGCCTTCAAAAAATCTCCCACAACCAGCAACAAACTACACAGATAAAAGAATAGCTAAAATCTTTTTTTTTCAGACATCTCTGTAACACGCTTCTCTCTCAATCCCCCCCCCCCCAAAAAAAAAAAAAAAAAAAGGGAAGAAGAAGAGAGAGAGAATAGCCAATACCAGTCGTCTGCTTGGATCCATTAAGAATTTTCAGGCAATGGAAATCACAAGCACAATAATACCACTCAAGACCGACAATAGCAGTCTATTAAATAATGACCTACTACCAGGTAGACATGGTTTCATATCCAGAACAGGAGCCACCATTAGACGGTCTTATCCAGAATATCTTGCTAAAGTTGACTGGAAAATCATTTAAAGTTTTAGATCAACTACCACATCATGTTTGGCATAAAGATCATGCAAGAGGAGACTATCATATGATGGTTCCTGCTGCCACCTATGTATGTCACACAGATAACTAATCTTCGAAGGTCCCCTTTATGTTCTGTACCCTAGGTCTCACGGGTCTCACCCACTGAATAGTCTAAATGAAAACACTAAGTACTCTGTTCTACTCACCAACGTGTCCCCAGTAAACACAGCTGGGTCTTCTTCTTTGCTTGTTACGTAATAACTTATATGACCTTTGGTGTGGCTGATGAAGATATGAAAGAACAAAAGAAAACTTTAGACTATATTAGTCGAATAAAATAAAGATTAAAGTTTTAGAGAAGTGCACAATAAATGACACTATGACCAAATTTTTGGAGAGCCAAGGGTAAGGAACTTGATGGCTGACTGTTTGTTCACCATGGAAAAATATACTCAAGTATCCATCTGGTTCCATGTGAGAAAATACTTTAGCTTACCATATATTCACATTTAAATACAAGCACAACTAACTAAAATGACTATCCAACATTTTTCAGATAGACCATAAACATAATCAATCCAATCCTGAAAGGGGAGTGAGAAAATGACTTCATAGTAAATAAATCAATATGCATACATTTTAATGGGTTTTAATGATTTACCTGAAATTCTGGTTGTGTGTTCTAGACATTATTTAAATGCAATCATGGAAGAGGTAAGCTTAAATGTGAAAATCACATTAAAAAATATTTCAGGATAAAGAATATTAATCATTTTCTTAACTTCTTATCCTGGTCCTGTTTGGTGTCAGATATCAATGAGGATATATGAATATCCAAAAATAAAAACATATTCTCTGAATGTGTTTGACATCAAAAAGTTAATATTTATGCACATAAAATACAAGATGGCAGTCAAATATGTGGCCATTAGGTGCTTGAGTTGGGGTGTAAATTTAGACACGACATACAACTTGAGTGCCAAGTAAGCCACCTCATGCTAAATACATGACAAATTTCCACCCACAAAGCTGAGAGAAAGAAGGCCCAGGGGGGGGTGGGAGCACCATGCTGCCATGTGAATATAAAAAGGCAGTTGCCTTATGCAGCAGTTCCCTAATTGGCAAATACATTCAAACAAAAAAAATTCTAAGATAGAAAGCATATTTTTGGCATGTGATACAGTTGGATGGAAATATAGTAAACATACCAAGGTGTATGAAGTGACAAGACATGGATTTCAGCTCCTAGTGTCAGCTTATCACCATTATCCAGTTGATCAGTACACCCCTCAACATTGTCTATTGAACCACCATAAACCTTGATTCCAGGCACCAACAGCTTCATTTTCTCATTTCCACCAGCATGATCCCTTATGTAGATACCAAGGTAGTACAAGGAAAAAAAAAAATTGTTATAATAAAAAAGGGGGAGGAGAACCGGCACAAAAAACCCGGGGGGGGGGGAAAAAAAAAAAAAATAAAAAAAAAAAAAAAAAAAAAAAAAAAGAGGGAAGGATGTTGGAAGAAGAGAAAAAAAAAAAGAAGGGGCCCCCCCCCCCAAAAAAGGGGGGAGGGAAAGGAGAGAGGAGCGCAAAAAAAAAAAAAAAATAAAAAAAAAAAAAAGGGGAGAGAAAAAAAAAAAAAAAAAAAAAAAAAAGGAAAGGAGGGGGGGGGGGGGGGGGATTCTGCCATGGAACTTTCATTAAAAATATCAAAGACTTATAAATCTAATTGCTTACCCTACAGAGGCAATCGAGAACCTAAAAAACATACGTTCTATCAGGACCAAAGTGGCATTGTGAACCCCCGTAAAGCATGGGGATAGGAAATTTTCTTTGGAAAAAAAATAATCCCCATGAGCAGAATAGTAGAATGACTTGCATCTTTTGTGAGTAACCAAATTCTAAGAAACAAACCTAAATAAAGCGTTAGCCCATCCAATCAAGTCATTCCGTGTGAATTAGGGCTTTGGCTCTTTTTGGCAATTAAGATTTTCAGTGTGAATATGTAGCGCTATCACACTCTTCTACTCTATCCCAAGTAATTTGGTTTTGAGGTAAACTAAAATGTAATTACAATAATTAGAATGCTATAGAGGTAGTCAAAAAAAATACTGATGCTTGTAATTTCCATTATAAGTTTGTTCCAATTTTATTTTCCATCAACTCTGAACTTCCTACCAGACGGAGACTTTATCACCACGCAGACAACGACGACGAGGATAAAATAGAAAATCAAATCAATCAACGTGAACATATTTGATAAAATAACTTTTGATTTCAGGAAGTAGCGCACCAGTGTTTGTGCGTGGTGAGAACAAACTTTAGATTAACGCCATTCTCGCTTGCTACTTTAAGAGCCTTCTCTGGCTCGACGGGATCGATAGCAGCAGCTTCTTTGGAAGACTCATCAATGATTCTGCGAGAGAAAGAATCAGAACTATGAATTAGGGAAACAGGATAATCTACATAATTAAACGGGTTCCATTTTTGCAAATTGTGCTTCTGATTATAATTAGAGTAGCGTGAAGGGACAAAGGACAGGGACAATGGAATTACAGGTATGCATAGTTGTCGCCAAGGCAAGGGATGTGAAGGATTTTCATGACCGCTCCTCTAGATTCTCAGATCTTCTTCCTTCTTTTCTTTGTTCTCCTTCGTCTCGGTGTCTCTTCGGTTGCGCAGCACTGAAGCACGATTACACTTCTATGTCATTGGAGCTGGAAACTGACGATGGCAAGAACCGTGACGAGTGGTGATCCTACCCAAAAAAAAAAGTGACCATTGGTGATGCACGTATAGCGTAGGCAGGAATCAGGACAACTAAGAGTCTAAGACTCACCGTTACAACTCACAACATTGGATTTGACTCATTTGAGCATGTTTCTGCCACTTACCAAAAAAAAAAAAAAAAACATGTTTCTGGCGCTCCACGTGGAAACACACAGACAACCTTGTTCATGAAGAATCTGTTTGGTTACATGAATCCAATTTCTTGTTTCATAAATGCGAGATTTATACCTGTTTGGTTATGAAAATGTTTGTGTTCGTGAAATTTAGAGATTCATTTTTTTACACTAAAAACATGAATAGATTTCACCCCATACTATACAAGCTCTAAACATTTGTGCATTTATAAAAATCAGTCGACTAAACGGTTTTTTATGATGAATCCACAAATTTCATTCCATAGATTCAGGTTAACCCAACACTTAATTTTATGAATTATGACTTCATAGATTTGAAATCTCAAGATATTTGAAATCTACATACTCATGTTCAAACAAGCCCTAATCACATTGATACGGGGATATTTCTACCCGACTGGCTTAAGCCCCGGTCTGGGGTTGATCGTGATTCTCGGTCGGGACAGTTGCCGACCGGCAGAGTCAATGTGTTACATACGCTGGACTTATTTGGCAACAACACTCAAGATGGAAGGTCAACTCAGAAGATGATTATGCAGGACCAACGACAGGGAAGCACAATCTCAGGAGAGACAACAACCCTTGTCGGGATAACTTACCAAATCCATAAAAGGTTATACATACAGTATAAAAGCAAGGACTCACCCCTCCGGTAAGCATCAAATACATTATGAACATAGTCTTGTGTAGCTCTGGCACGAGATCTTAACATGTTTACTGTCTCACTTAGCCATCGGAGGCGGCTGCCCGACACACGAGCCAACCCGCGTCTAACCTTTCTTGTAGGGCTCATCGTCCCAAGAGCGAGAGGAGGCTTAGTCGGAAACAGAAATATAATTTTGATGCATCAGTTTGCCGCCGTTTGTGGGAACGACAATCTTCAAGTCATGGCAAGATAATGAGCTAATGGGCGCGCTCGGCAGGAAACTGCTGACATGAACCCGAACTTAGATAATCAAACACGTCAGGACGATGGGGCCGGACGCTCAACCCGAGTGGAACAAGATTCTCCCGAGGATAATCTAGTCCTTGAAAATCCAAAAGGGGAAGGCACGTCCAAAGGGCCCCAGGGGCACGCTACTGCAGCAGATGTAGATGAACTCCATAAGGGAATGCTCAAGATGCAAGGGGTGCTGAGAGGCTTGGTCCATCAAATTGGAGTTGAGCAAGGACCAAGGCGAAATACCCAAACAGGAAAGTTATTGCGACCGAGAGGAAGGATCCCGAGAGATAGACAAGCCGAGGGTCAGAGATCCATCCATACTGGTCCTGACCACCGCCAAAGACAACCAAACGGTATAAGGGTTAGCGCCCTAGACCGTATTTCGATACCTTCTAAGAGTGGATCCTTACCTCAAAGAAGTCATCGGGAGGAGATCGAGCATTAAGGAGAAAGTGAACCCCAATTAGTTGCCCGAATGCAATCCATAAGGGAAAGCACCACTGAATCAAATGGAAATGGGGCAAGGCAGAATCGCCCTTGAAGAAGGATGGCTGAGGTCAAGCACAAACTGGAGGATCGGAATCATGATGAAAATTTGGACGTGATTGATCAGGAACATTTCTCAAACGAAATCATGAATATACATTTCTATTTATCTCTGAACATACAGTTTCTACATCTCATCATCTCCGACATGATGCTTTACTATTTCATTCTTGATTTTCATTAATTTTTTTATTTATTTTTCATTCAAGCATTTGAAGTGGCCAAACATCAAACCCACGTAAAAGGGGTTCACGATGGGTTCACCTTAATATGAACAAATGCTTAAATGTGAAATCGTTACATGTCCTTGTGATTATGTCAACCCCATAATGGGTTTATAGAGAGGTTATGAAGTTTGGTTTTAATGATATCCAGAAGCTCCTATTACGCTATTAGAAATGATCTCAAGCCTAGATGTGTTGAAACGTTGTTGAAGAATCTGCAAATGCACTTGAACGCTTGTTCTTACAATACTTCTTGAGAGCTGAAATGTACCAAAGGTATTTTCTTTAAGGTATTTAGACACCCCGATTTGTGCAATACGGGTTCTACAGTCTCGCCCCAAAATCAGTCAGCCCGACCTTTAAGGTTGCACCCCATAAAGGTTACTTAAAGTGTATCAAGTAATGTTCACTGCTTGACAAAACAACAACAAGGAGAAAGAGAAAGAAAGAGGATGAGGAAATTCAGTGTCAAGAATGAACACGAAAATGGGTTTATATAGAGTCCCAAAGGCTGTGGGTGAAAGGATAAGGTCACCTCTCTTTGTGAGGTTACTTTTTAGCTCAACTCCCTTTAGGAAGGTACCTATCTAGCTGACCTCCCTACAGGAGAGTGCCTCTCTGAGGGCATATCCACGTTTTCACCCAGCAGCGGGCTTTCCATAATAGGGCTCATTACAAAATGGGCCTTCCGAATCAAAGTCCCAAGTCCCAAGTCATATAGATTTATTAATATATATCTATATAATCATGGCAGGGTCACAACAGGATTTAGGCTCGGTTCATGTCGCACAAATTAATAATACATGGGCCTTTATTATATATAAACTATATAATTATATCATCTCAACCCGATGCGGGATTAAATAAAACCATGGATAAAAGACACGATTAAAACATATATTTATATAAAATAACAGTAATAAGTTTTAAACATATTTACAACAAGATGTCTCGTAGGAAGTATGAAATAATTCTATTTTTTATGGATGAATAGCATAAAAGATGTTTCTAAGTTTCACTTTGATCATGTGGTTGTTACATGAATTTAGAATTTAAATAAAACATATCAAGAAAATAAAAAATATAACTTGTGTGTTTCTTGGAAGAGTCCTTAGCTCAAATGGAAGAGCACCTTAAATTATTCAGGGAATGATGGTTCGACTCCATCAGGATTCAGAGTGAAAGTAGAGAATTTGAACAAACTTTTATAAGGTGATCCAAAGGAGAGGATCTATCTAATTGAAACATTATTCAACTTAATGATTAAAAATCTTTAATACATCATTTAGTATTTTTTTTTCTTCTTCTAAAAGTTACTCCCATGGAAGCTACATCTCTGTTTTCTAAGTTACTATAGGCATGAATTATTGTATATGACTTTTTAGGATGTTTCAAATCAAGGAAGACAATTTTCTATCAAAAATTTAAAATTTCAAAGTCTACAACTTAAATCTAAACCTAATTGATGCAGATTTGAGGTTGCTCAATGCATAATATTTTACTCTAATAATGCATATTTCTAGAGCACAACATTATCCTCTTTGGACACTTTTTAGGAATGAAGTTTTATTTATTTTTTATTTTTTATTTTTTGGTGGGGGTAAGAGTAAATATGATTTAAGGTTGAATCCACTCACAGATTCAAGGTAAACAAACAGTTTTGTTAGACAGATTTACTTGTCAAAATCAAGGTAACCATATGGTTTTTCAGACAGATTCACTTGTTAGAATCAGTAAAACCAGTCAAATTTTTTTCTTTTATTCCTACATAACCTAATTCCATGGAATCATGATTCTCTGGAAACAAGGTTCTGACTTCTGAAGCCGATTCTAGAAAATTGCAGAACTAAACACAACAAAGTTTTTTAAAGGTAATAGTTCTTTTTTTCCTTTGTTGGTAGAAGTTTATGGTACTTGCTCAGTCCCCCATAAAATACTTAAGTTATAAAAGAAATATGTAATTCAACGCCAAATCTATTTATCAAAAATATTAATCACACTATAACACCACATCAGGTGTTGGTGTAATTAATTCCATGTCTTAGTAAGGGTTTTGGGAATTAAGCCTATTTTATAGAGAGATATGTGCATATTTCACATATAGTTTGGATTACTAGACCCTTTTTTTTTTTCTTGGTTGGTAAAAACAAGGAAGACACGAAAATAGTAATAATAATTAAATTTGTACATACTCAATAATGAAACATGAAGCGCATATTTATACATGAGTATGGCTATATATGATGAAATTGGATTTTTGTTCATCGCTGCACAAAAATTCATCCGCGTAGGCTCAGAGTGGAGACACACATGATTACATTCAAAATGTTACAATTATTCCTCATAATGGTTTTCAAATTTACAAAACAAAACCCCATTTAAAATGTCACCCGACTATAAAATCTCCTCTATCCCCTCCGGTGTTCATCGAAATTCATTTGGATGGGCTCCTCTGGCCATCCTTGCCACTTCGTCCATTGTTGTACCATTTGATTTGCCGTTGATTCCGCCCCCGATGGCATCCCACAAACTGAGTAAAACATTGGCTTTCACGATTTTTCCCTCAATTAATATGGTGAAGTGGTGCTTGGAGATTGTTATCGTAGTGTGTTATGTTTTGACCCAAATTCTTGTACATGATTTGGAAGATGGACCTGCACCGGCATTTTTTGATGGGCGACTTGAATGACTTGTTTGCCAAGATTTGTGGTGAAAGTGGAGGGATGGAGCCCCGCGGTACCGTATGACATGACTCGATGGATTGACCTATTTACCCGATTGTGGTTTATATATATGTAATTTATATTCGCCTACCACATTATTCAGGTTTTGGGTAACACCATTCTCTGCCATCCGTTGTGAGAGCTCCTTTTGTTATTCTTCTATATAGTCGAAAAAACTCTTATTCTTCGCCCATGGACATAGCATTATACAATTGTGTGTGAACCACGTTAAATTTCTATATGATTTTTATTTTTGTTTATTTTTTCGATTCACTATTTTGTGGTGTTTGTTTTAACACAGTGGTTCTTAAATCCTTCTTGATTTCTAATCCTTCCTTCTTAAATCGCATAAAAAAAAATAATCTTAGTGCATAAGGCATAGTACTATTGACACATAACTAAAAGCAATAAGAAACATGGGGAACCCACTAATTTAGGACCCTAACAACGGAAACGAGATTTGGAATAGAAAACGGGAACCTGAGACGGCTAGCAGCATGCATGACACATTTTTTCGAAATCACTGCGCAAAACTAATCCATTCGAAACCAAATATCCATTGTTGATGGTGACTTGGCCAATTAAAACGACGTAGGTGGTGACAAAAATTTTAGAAACCCATTGCCCAATGGGAATTATCTCCTCTACCCTCTATAGTCCAGCATCTCGAAACATTGATTTGTACAAAAATTACATTAGCTTGCCGTCGTCGGAGAAGACAACTGAATGAACGATAGCTAGGGTTTTATCGAACTGGATTTTCAACAGATTGGTGAAAGACTGAAAGCGAACTTATATGTAATTCTAATAGAAATAAGGGGTGGATTTTTGTAATTTAAGACATATTTTAAACCTATAAAACCTAATTATTGATTTATCCAGATCTCTCAACTCTAGGATTTTTTCAAATACATATGTCACCATTAGGGGCCTATATGGATGATATCCACACAGCCGCATACACAATCGGATGAAATTGTCCCTCAACACACAAAATGACCAAAACAGTCCCCAAGAGTGATCTTGTTGTCGTTGTTCCACCAAGCACCCTAATTCCGAATCAATCATTGTCGAATAATACCCATATTTGATTTCAAAGCTGATCACCTTCCCAACTTTAGTAGTTAGGGTTGTCAATGCACTAGGTTGGGTTGGACATGTCTAAACCTAACCATAGACTTAAATTCTTAATACAAACCCTAAACCCAATCCTACTAAGGATTAAGTTGCCCCATTTCAAACCTTATCCTACTAGAGTTATACTAAGCTTGACATGTCCTAATTTATATTATTCCAATCTTGATTCTTAGCCCTTCATTACAAATTAGACGTACCTACAAGATATGTTTTACTATAAACAAAATAATAAGTGTGGGTTAGTGGCCTTAAGGAAATTTCATCAAGTTCGATGTTTTGATTAGATAATTAATTAAAACCCGTTGTGTATATAATTAAATTTAATTAGATTAGCATCTGTTTGAGAAGACAAGTTGGTCTAAGAACTAAACTCAAACTTTATCCTATGCTATTTATTTATTTTAACGGTTATCATACACTGCTAGGACTATATATTTTGTAATACATGTGATGCTACATTAAAATTATAGTATAGATTTTAAATTCTCTCCTATATTCTTATATTAATCAAGTATATATTTTCCGGAAAAAAATGTTAGATTGTTTTTTTTATAAATATTTGTAACATTAGTATTGTTATTTTTACAATTAAAAAAGTTATTATTGTTATTATTATTTTTAAATTTATAAACAAATACGATTCTACGGTTAACGATCGACTTATCTGCGTCTTTGAAAAGCAACCTGTTCACTGTTCCATTCGATTCTTCATTGGTTGACGAAGAAGAAGGTGGTTGCTCCTCAACCCTGCGACTAGAGGAGAGTGGAAGAGACGAAGAGTCCATGGCGAAGTAGAAGTCATTTGGAATCGGTTATTAGATCTTAATTAATTGGGGGTGCGTAGTTCAGGTCACATCATTTGTTCTCACTAATCTAGCCTTCGATCTGATTCATTCGTGGATTTTTCAGCTCTCGGAAGTAAGTTTTTTCCATTTTCGTTCTCTTTACTGTCCATCCGAGTTTCTTTCTGGCGTCGAAGAAGGTTGCTTGTTGCTAACTTTCCAGATCGTTACGAGTTTTTTTAGGGTTTTATCATCTAGACTAGACAACTCTTTCGTTGGTTTGTTTCTCCAGCATTCTTAAAGGAACATCTAATCACATTTTTCCACCATTGGAGTTAATGGTAAAAAATTTTCAAATCATTGAATCCCGCAAGCGTAAATTCTCAACTTTTTTTATACTGCATTGAGAATTTGTGGTATTTTAGGTTGTCTTTTTAATATTTTTTTGAGGAAAATATAACATTTGTGATAGATTCGTGGTTAGCTATTTCGATTTGATTGATTGTTTTTGGGTATTTATTTTACTTGTTCGTCACGGCGACAAGTATAGCGACCAGGTCCTTTTGTCTACTTCCCCCCATGGTGGTTGCTTCTTGTTTTGTAGATTCAATCTTCTTCGGATCATTGAAGAATTAACTAACTTTTTTTTTCGGAAAATTGTTTTCGTTCAGATAGTTAATCTTCATCACATGCTCAGCAAGTCCGTCTTGAAGTCTCGGCCTACTGTTCTATGGCGCTACAAGGATAAATTAGACCTTAGCAGGTGTGAGTTGCATCCAAATCCCCTGAGTATTTGCTTATCTCATTGATTATATGTTTTCTTCCCACAATGTAATTTTTTTCATCTCAGTACGTGTCATGGCACTAAATTAGATTCGAACAGCACTCTTATTGCATTTGATGAAGGAATGGAGGTCACTCAGAAGTGCTCCTCCACTTCACATCTAGCAGTTCATGTAAGCTGTTTCTACAGTGAAGCTTAGGCTTGTTCCTGTTTCGGTCAAAATCAATTGGATTTCTTCCTTGTTATTCTTGTGGTTGCCCACTTCATTTGGGGGAAGGGGCAGGATGCTTGTTTTGGTGGGTGTGCCAACGACCTTCTGAATGAGCAGTCATGATTGACTGGTTTTATGGTTGTTGCAGTTACAAGAAAAAAAGTTCAAAACAGGTCAAAAAATTGATGCAAAGGGGGCTACTGGATCCGGAGAAGGTTGATCATTTTTCACTTTTTCTTGAAAGTTGAGGAATAACATACTGCTTGTTTAAGGATTCAGAAAGGATTCTTAGAAATACATTTGGCATGTGCATTCTACAGGTAATGCATATTCTGTGCTTTGGTATCGGCTCAAAAATTCATTGATTGAAGATATCTTACCTTGTGTCAAAATTTCTTGCTGTTCTTTTATAACATATATTTAGGATTTTGAAGCACCGACTCCAAATCTGCTGGCAAGAACAATAGAAACAGTGGGGGCAGGCGGACTGATTCTATTATTACTTCGTTCTTTGTCCTCACTGACCAGTCCCTACAACATGGTTATGGTATGTCTTACATCCCTGTTTTACTGCAAAAGCTTCTTGGTTGTTATTCTGATCAATATGTTTATCAGAAGTGCCCATGTTTGTATTAATGTGATTTATTTGTAGCTTCCTTACAAACTTTTTTCTGACTTCAGGATGTTCATGGAAGGTTTCGGACTGAATCTTATTCTGAGGCTGCTGGAAGCTTTAATGAATGATACAAAACATGTGTTGTAATGGATGATGAGCTAAATATCTTACCAATATCATCTCATATAAGGTCAATCACACCTGTACCTGTTATGGATGTATTCTTCCACTTTAAGCAGCTGAAGTGATTTGTTTAGTGCCATCTTGGAAATTGCTCTTTCTTTTAGCCTTAGTTAACTGGTTAGGAGAACACGCTTTCCATTTTACTAGTTTGATACGACAATGGTAATAAGAATATCTATGTGGCTCTCTTTTTATGATTTCAAGGACTCAGAGGGGCTTTCTGAAGCAGAACGAGACTTGAAGAAACAACTAAATAACGATCCTCTTGTTGGTCCTCTTATTAAGAATGGTTGTACATTAGATCAGGTTTAGGTTGCCATTATTTGAAATGCATTAAGCTCTTACATTCTTAATCATGTTACTGAAATTTGGAGGCTTTTCATTTTTTTGACTGATTGATATTTTGTGTTGAAGGGGAAAGCTGTAATTACATTCCTTGATACAATTCTAGACAAGACACTTCGTAGTACGGTTGCTCTACTTGCCGGACGTGGACGTGGAAAATCAGCCGCATGGCAGCTGCAGGAGCTGTTGCTGCTGGGTAGTATGCTTGACTTAACAATGTTAAAATAGGCACAGACACTTATGAGCTGTTATTCATCTTGTATGGCTGACTTGTGTTTGTGTTTTACACTATTAAGTTGCTCGCTAGCTGTTTAATTATATCTAGGTGTTCCTAGTATTTGAAATTTACTTAAAACACTAGTTTAAGTTTTTTTAATATGAAGTTGTAATTGACTATCAGATTAACCAATTGATGAGTTACTTATTCAAGAGTTATCTGAGCTGTGAACTCTTCCCCCCTCTCCTTCTTATCTCCAAGTTACTGTTCATAAATATTGTTCAGTTGCAGAACAAGTCGGAGAACAGCTCCTTAACTCTTATCCTTCTTCATTTCTGCATTCTTTATTTCTTTCCCTGAACAGGATGCTGAAAGTAACAGATCACCAAACCTCTCAACCTTTTTTTATCAGAAAATAGTTCAAATCTTGCTTGTGGGGCTGCCATTCCGATCTTTGATTCCTAGTTCATTATCTAGGTTGGCTGACTGCATCAGGAACATATTCTTTTTGAATGCTTTTCCCATGAACACATTACAGGTCTATTTTTTTTTTGGTGAATGTTCTTTTGTGCCCCTTCTTTCTTGTTTAATCTTTATTTTTCTCCTAACAGTACCTGCAGCCACATGAACATGAACATGAAAAGCTTTCCCAAGTTGAACTGTTAGTTGTTGATGAAGCAGCGACAATTCCATTACCAGTTGCTTTGATGGTAATCAATCTGGTATGGAAATATTTTCAACTTGCTTTGTTCTAGGAGAAGTGACCCACAATTATGCATGAGCCGCTTAGACTAACTCGAATTCTAGTATTGGTCCAATTCTGCTGCTTCTACATTGCAGCCTATGGAAACCAAATAATTATTTTCACTTCGTAAGAGGCTCCATGTCCACAGATTGGTAGGAATCAAGTGGCAGTACAAGGCAGACTCTATGGGGAGTTGTCGGAGATAGGTTATATTTTAGACGCCTCTCCTCCTTGTTTAGTAGCAGTCTTTCTTCATTATTAGATGGCCCATTATGAAATCATTCATGGGAGTAAAAATCAGATCAATCATTTTTATGTCACTCCATTAGCTTGAAAGCAACTTTTACAAATTTTGGACATTTTTTTAGATGTATATGTCTAGCCAAATTATATACTTTTCATGTATCATTGTCCCAAGATTGTACAGTTTTATATTAATATGTTTGGATGGATGTAGGTAGAGTTTTCAAGAAGGTTGAACTGAGTGAGGCTATCAGATTTGCTTCTAGTGATCCAATTGAATCTTGGTTACATGGTTTACTGTGTCTGGATGCTACGGGCTCCATCCCTAATATCAGCAGGTTAGAATTCAAATATTGAGTATATTGACATGGTGGTCTGAAGTCACAGCTTACCTGCATGGTCCAAAAGACTTGATTCCATGGCTATAGATTTAGGATTACTAGTTAGCTATTGCCTGGTGTTGGCATCTTCAGTCCAATCTACTTAGAAGCATATTTAGTTTCTCTTTTTTCCTTCCCTGATCCTTCTGGGAGCCAAGGCTTGGCTTGATAGTGGTTAAACGCCCTCTTGCTAATTCTCCTTGAAATGCCGATCTGTAGTGGTCAATACAGCCACAAAGCCCCTGTGATCCAGCTGTCAACTCCTGTCCAATTCTGATAGAAGATTGCTCGATTACTGTTATCTTGATATTTCTTCTATTGCTTGTAGGTTGCCACCTCCAAGTGAATGTGATCTGTATTTTTTAAATAGAGACACACTCTTCTCCTATCACAAAGACAGTGAGTTATTTTTGCAGGTATTGTTGTGGTCATTTGTTGAGCCTTTAATATATTCAATTCTTTTTGTTCATTAACATATAGTTTATTTCTTTTGCTTTTTAAACCCTGCAGAGAATGATGGCCCTTTATGTTGCTTCTCATTACAAAAATTCTCCAATTGACTGCAATTAATGGCTGATGCTCCTGCACATCACTTGTTTGTATTACTTGGTATGTTTGTTCCATAATTTTTCTGCTTTAGATAAACAGTGTTCACATGAATGTACTCTAATGTCACCTTATGTGCAGGCCCTGTTGATGAGTCAAAGACTCAACTTCCTGATATTTTATGCGTTATCCAGGTCTGTATGTCCTCACAAACAATTCTCTTTTCAATTCATTCTTCCTTTTCTTAAGTTTTAACAGCTATTGATGCTATATGTGTTGCTATTTGCACTCGGTGAAGAACTTTGAATTGAATATTTTTGATATTACGACTTCATCTGGTCTGCATATGGCAACTGGGCAGAAGTTATGAGTCAATTGTGATTTAGAAATTTGAACTTATCCTCTTGGTACAATAAACAACATTAGGAGCACATAGTTATCTTGGGACCTCCAGCTATGTAATATAGTTGCTATGCCTTGCAACTTTGAGAATGGGAGAGATCCGGATGAAAGCCAAAATGTATTCTTTTCAATGATATAGAAGATAATACAAGGCTTTCTGGTAGGGCCATGAAGCAGGACACATGGAGGGGAGATGGGTTTGGTTACCATAAATGTCAGCACTTGGTGGGGTTTTAAGGGGTAAAATGTGAGGAGAGGCATCGGTTAATATGTGTGTGTTTGGGCAGCATATTACTGTAGGGGGTAATTGGCACCATTATAACCAGGGTATTGCTTACTTTCTTGCTGTATTCTACTTGGGTCTTCCTCATTTTGCTGGGTCGCTAGGAGGTTCCTATCACCTTTCTTCTCCAATTAGTTGTCCAGGAATCAATTGGTACAACACTTTTTAGGATATTCTTGAACTATACCATAGAAGCATGAACTATCTGACATAGTGTATGATAATTATGGGCCTATGGCATATGGGATATCAACTGTAATTAGTAGCAGCACAACAACCTTTGAGTATTTTTATGTTCTACCAATTCAATGTAGGAGTCTCATGAGGTGAATTAGACGTTTTAGCGGAACTATTTCCTCAGGAACAGAGGCTTAAATCAGGTCCAGAGCTGAGTTTACTTGGTCTGGTTCTTTGTTGTTTTGACATGGGCCTGCTTCAGGATCTGCTAGAAGTGTATCTAAAAGTTACTAATTTAGCATCCCTAAATTAGTAACTTCTTGATGTGAACAGAAAAAAGAGGCCCCAGCAGAAGCCACAAGAGCGCCCCCCCCTCTGGAGGTATTTTCTCCTTTTAGGTCGCTTTTCATTTATTAGTGTTTCAGTTGGATTTCTAATCTGATTATAGAATACCAATTAGTTTCTTATTTCAGTTGAGGTTGTTTAGTTTAGTAAAGAGTCCAAGTTTAGCTCAGCTAGGTCTTGTAAATTTTTTTTTATTTTGAAGTCTTGTAACGGCTATATATTTTCATGCCTACCTCAGGAATTCAGTTTTGATGAATAAAATTTTGAAGTATTGCAGCCAAGGAGGTATTGGCAGGGTTTCTTTGAGGGGAACCCTGCGGTTGTCTAAATTTCTCTTTTTTAGACTTCTCAATTGAGTTCTGCAGTTGCAGCATTCATAGTCAGTCTTCAACCTGCAAATCTCAACTCAGATCAATCCCAGGTAAGGCCAGCATCTTTCCAACCTATTGCAACCCTCCCTTCCCTGTTCTGCTCTTGCACAAGATAGAATCCCACCCCCGCCATCGCAAACCACCTAGGACCCCTCCGTTACCTTGCACAGACCCCTAACCCCCTTTCCCACTCTCCTACGATCCTTCTAGGATCATTTCCCCACTTCCTCAGCCCTACGATAACCCTTTTACTCTTCCCCAACCTCTCGCCCTCTATGTTTATTGTGGCAACCTGAAAAAGAAAAGGAGAAGGAAGAAGAGAAAAAGAAAAGACAGCAAGAAAGAGAGAAAAGACTTGGAAAGGTTCTCAAAGATCCACCCAATAGTTCCCCATTTGACCAACCCTGCGACTGTTTCCTTCTCACCACAAGGTTTTGGAAGGATACCTAATCTTCTTGGGTCCCTTAGACCACCCAAATTTACCCAATTAGAGATTCCCATAGCCTTTCAAAACCATCCAACCCAAGCCCTAAAACCCTAAAATTGCCCAAGATTGGTAAGATCTAAAATTTCTTACATCCCATCCTCGTTTATATCACTTCTTAATATGGAGAGTTACTATTGTACTAGTGTACACTTGCATAAATTAAAGGGAGCCACTATACAACAACAAGAAGAAGAAGCTTTATCCCATCTAAATGGGGCCGGCTACATACATAAAAGGGTGGCCACTATAATTGCCCTTAATTTGAACGTTGTTATAAATTGATTTTCTTTCATTATGTCAAGTTTTAGTTGGTTTAGATACTTCAAATGGAGATCTGACGGTAAGATTTGCAGCTATGGGAGCTTATTAAAAATAGGATTCTAGAATAAGGTGGGTTCCTAGTTCCCATTTCCAACTTCCAGCCCAACAGTGAAAATCAGACTTGAAAAACTAAACTAGCAGTTACCTAAATCAAGGACTCTTGAGAGTTTCTGCCAATTTTGAGGTCTCTTAGATTTTAAGGGTTAGTTTAGGGGCGACAGGTGGGATTTGTGGGTATCACTTTGATTAAGGGTTAGGGTTAGTGTGCTGTGCATTCCCTGAATCCCTATTATTTTTGCCTATTCTGAGTGGCATATATGTGATCTGAACTAGGACAGAGTAACGTCTGGTTTGTTAGGGAACGAGCTATTTAGGATGAATTCACATTTATCATTGATGACTTAAGCTGAAGTATCCAAGGAGGTTATGTTTTGTATGCCTTTTGCTGTTGCTTTTGTTTTGTTTAATGAGACCAGCAAGGATGAATTCTAATTTTGGAATTATAGGGCTCAACCTTCTAGAGGTTTTAAGGGTAGTAGATTGAAGAGAGTTTATGGTGTGTAACTTTGGCTCCACCAATTGGATAACAAGTGGTGAATAATGAATACAGTGATGCCTTAAAGTGATTAACCTAGATATCTAGGTCAATTTTAAATAAAGAAGGTTGTAATGATGTCTACACGTGGAAGTTGGATCGAGTGGTCATTTGAAACATTGTGTGATCATTATATGTTTTAGAAAGTTAAGGCATCGAGTGGTAGTACAGTTGGCTATGATTTAGAAGAGTAGTTTGGGCATCTAAGAAATGGGATGTAGAAAGTAATCAAGATGGGAATTATCTTTGACAAGGCAATTAAGATAGGCATGCTTGGTTTAGGCCTTTAGAAATGTTGTGAAGTATTTCTCACAACACACAAAATGAGTATTCGACTATGTATGAAGTTTACCAAAATATTTCGGTTTTGAAGTTGTTGGAATTCCACAAAAATCTGAATGTTTTTCCTTGGTTCACATAACTGCCTTGACTATTGCTGAATTGTACTTTTTGTTTGAGAACTCTTGGAAATTACTATTAATTAAAGCTTAAGAAGGATTGTTGTCAACCCATGTAAAATTAGTTGTAAAGGAATGTTGGGACTTGGGTCTGTCAATACGGTACCCATATCTACATCTTGATGTGCCTTACCTTTATTTCTTTCTTTCTCCACTTGTCATGATAGATTCCTATCTTTTCTTCTCAGTGAAGGACCAAAATGGGTAGGGGAAAAAAGAAAAAAAAAAAAGGAGTGACGATGCTCAAATGGCTTTTTACCTTCTCCAGATTGCTGTCAAGCTTGGCATAATATGGCGTCCTCCAGCCTCTGAGGTGTCATCTGATGATTAATGGGGTAAGTACATCTGAGATTTGAAATAATTAGTTACTTCTATATTTTCCCGATTTCTTTTACTGTAACTTCATTAATTGTAGATGCAAGGTAGAATGGTAGGGTTATTTGCATGGAAATATAATTGCACAATGTTTCATTTGGGCTTGATATTGTATATCGAATTAGGTGACATTTTCCATTTGAAGCCATTAGGTCATTGAAAGTGAAGCGACTCACCTAACAAGTCATAAAATGTTAAAGGAAATGCCCTTTTAGTGTGGCGAGCCTTTGTGCAACGGTTAAGTTGCACAATTGGAACCATCATGTTGCAGGCTTCAAACATGGAAACTGCCTCTGAGGTTAATCTTCTTGCTAACTTTGAGCACGAGCATATCAAATTCAACATACCTCAGTTAAAGAGA
The DNA here is from genome assembly GCF_041222555.1 of Hakea prostrata. Taxonomy (NCBI): domain Eukaryota; kingdom Viridiplantae; phylum Streptophyta; class Magnoliopsida; order Proteales; family Proteaceae; genus Hakea; species Hakea prostrata. Next base: position 11,757,383 of record NC_142600.1, on the reverse strand, counting down.
AAGCTTGAAGGGTTCATTTCTAGCATTTTTATCTTTGAGGAGTTTTTTTATGGGATCATGCCGGTTGCAACACTTGTGTTTCTCTCCCCACATGACTAAAATATTAGAGGACGAGTTCACCTGAAGATCTTGAGAGGGTTCATTAAAATTGAATGATAGCAAAATTCTTCGGGAGATGAGGCTGTTCAAGATGTAGGTAGTAAATGTAAATTGTTTCCTATGGCTCTCGTGGCTTATGGTTACTTCTCCGAACCCTAGGAACCACGACTAGCGTATTGTTGTAATTTTGAATGATTGGGGGTGTCCTAGGTCCGGTTCCCATTGAGAACATAACCTTTTTTGCAAATGCCGAAACCGTCTTGTCCGTGTAAATTCGGCGCGGTGCGATTCTGGTTTTGTGTATTCAAAGTTGGTATCATACCGAAGCTGTCTTGAATTACCGAAGCCGTACCAATTGACACCCTGGCTCCACGGGGGCTTATGGTTACTTCTTCCAATCCTCGGATCCCCGACTAGGGGTTTTTTTGTACTTTTGCATGATTGGTGGTGTCCTAGCCATGGATTCTAGTTCGTTGTCGGGACTCTAGACCTAATTTTATTTTCTCGTTTGATCGGTGTGTTGCGATTTATTGCCGAGTCGTTATTTAGGTGGGATTTAGGGTTTGTGTTTGGATCCCCTAGTTTGAGTTGATATTTAACTAGGTGTCATTTTTACTTTGAGAAGCCTAAGTAGATTTTCCAAAGTAAATTATGGTAGAGTTCTCTTTTTATGTGAGTGGTTAAGTCCAGTCCTAATTATTATTAAAATGATGGTTTGAAGTTAATGAGGTTTCCTAGTTTTAGTCCTATTCGTTTCTTAGTTTAATGCTACAAATAAAGGCTCTAACTACTAAAATTGCAAGTTGAATTCAAGAAAATTTCCGAGTGCGGAGGAACCAAAGTCATGGCTTTCTTTGGAGGCGAATATATGATTTGGGAGTTCGTCTTTTTCAAATTCAACGAGTCATTTGCAAGAGCAGCCGCCCTCAACCATCTCAAAGCAAGCGAATAACATCCCAAACGCGGTCCCCGATTAGCTTCAAGGTAAGTTAGACTTTGAAAGCATTGGGCTGCAAGCTCTCTACGCCCTAGAGTATGTACCACCAACCATCGGTAGGAAGAATCACACGGCGGGAGACGGCACCGGAGATGCCCATGATAGTATGATGACGATTTGAGCACGTTTTCCCTATCTTGCTGCGTATTCAAAGACAGCATTCTTCTTGTTCTCACTTAGTAATCTGCCTACTAACTTTTCATTTGTTGCACAATAGATGTTTCCTCCTTTGCACTAAAAAATTCGAGGTTTAATATTTTCTACAAACTTTGAGCACGAGCATATCAAATTGAACATAACTCGGGGTTCTAATGAGAAAGCTTCAAGGCTTCATTTCTTACGTTTTTATGCTACGGGAGTTTGTTATACGGGATCGTGCCGGACGCAACACTTATGTTTCTCTGCCCACATGATATCGATATTCGAGGACGAGTTCACATCGAAGATCTCGGGAGGATTCATTAAAATCAAATGATAGCTACTTGTCTTTGGGAGATGAACGCTTCCAGAAGGAGGAAATAAATGTAAACCAGTTTGATATCGCTCCACAAGGCTTATGGTTACTTCTCCGAACGCTAGGATCCACGACTTAGGTTTTTCTTTTTTTCTTTTAATATAATTTTGCATTATTGGTAGTGTCCTTGGTCCGGGTCCCATAGATTTTTGTTCGTTAATGAGACCCTATCTATTTTTATTTTCTTGTTTCATTAGTGTTGCGAGTTATTGTTGAGTCCTTATTTAGGTGTGATTTCTTCCTTTGTGTTGAGGCGAATAAATGATTTAAGAGTTGACCTTCTTCAATTTTAGGAGTCCTTTACAAGAGCGGCTGCCGTTAACCATCTCAAAGTAGCGTAGACCATCCCATACCTTGTCCCGGAGTTAGCTGCATGGTAAGTTGCGATGCTGAAAGCATTGCCCTGCAATTTCTCTAAACGCTAGAGTACGTACCACCAATCGCCGGCAAGAAGAATCACCTTTGCGGGAGGCGAGAAGATTGCATGGTGGCAGATTGAAAGACTACGTTCTTCGCATTCTAACTTTGCCGGAAATCTTCCCGGGGAACTTTTCACGCTGTTGCACAAGAGATGCTTCCTCCATTGCACTAGAAAATTCGAGGTTGGATCTTTTCCACAATCTTTGAGCACGCGCACATCAAATTCAACGTACTCGAGGGTTCTTTAAAGGGAAATCCTAAAGGCTTCATTTCTAGCATTCTTATACTACGGGACTTTTTTTTTTTTAAAGGATAGTGCTGGTCGCAAGACTAGTGTTTCCCTCCCCCCACATGATTGCAAAATTTCAACGAGTCTTTTGCAAGAGCGATTGCCCTCGACCATCTCAAAGCAAGCGAAGATCATCCCGGTCTCCTATTAGCGACTACGTAAGTGAGACTTTTAAAGCATTGGGCTGCAAGCTCTCTACGCCCTAGAGTATGTACCACCAACCATTGGCGGGGAGACGGCACCGGAGATGCCCATGATAGTATGATGACAGATTTCTAGCACGTTTTCCTTGTCTTGCTTGCGTATTCAAAGACTACATTCTTCTCGTTCTCACTTTGCTAGAAATCTGCCTACTAACTTTACACAGGTTGCACAATTGATGTTTCTTCCTTTGCACTTAAAAATTCCAGGTTTAATCTCTACTACAAACTTTTAGCACGTGCATATCAAATTCAACTTATCTCGGGGTTCTTTGAGAGAAAGCTTCAAGGCTTCATTTCTTACATTCTTATGCTACGGGAGTTTTTTTAGGGATCGTGCTAGACGCAACACTTGTGTTTCTCTTGCTGCTTGACATCGATATTCGAGGATGAGTTTACAGAAGATCTCATTCGGATTCGTTAAAATCGAATGATAGCTACGGTCTTCGGGAGATGAGCGCTTCGGGAAGGAGGAAATAAATGTAAACGGTTTGCTATGACTCCACAAGGCTTATGGTTACTTCTCCGAACGCTAGGATCCTTGACTTAGTTTTTTTTTTTTTTATTTTAATATAATTTTTCATTATATGTGGTGTCCTTGGTCCGGGTCCTATAGATTTTTGATCGTTGATGAGACTCTATCTATTTTTATTTTCTTGTTTGATTAGGGTGTTGCGAGTTATTGTGAAGTCCTTATTTAGGTGTGATTTCTTGTTGTGTTGGGACCCCCTAGCTTGGGTGGATCTTTAACTAGAAGTCATTGTTAATCTTAGGGGCCTAGTATAGATTTCTCCGGGAGTAACTTATAGTGGAGTTCTTTTCTTTAGTGAGTGGTTATTTGTCAAGTAGAGTCCTAATTTTTATTAGAATGTTGATTTGTAGTTAATTAGGTTTCCTAGTCTAAGTCCTATTTGTTTCTCAATTTAAGGCTACAAATTGCAAGTTGAGTTGAAAAAAAAATTTGAAGTTTGTAGGTAGTAAATGTAAATTGTTTCCTATGGCTCTACGTGGCTTATGGTTACTTCTCCGAACCCTAGGAACCACGACTAGCGTATTGTTGTAATTTTGAATGATTGGGGGTGTCCTAGGTCTGGTTCCCATTGAGAACATAACCTTTTTTGCAAATGCCGAAACCCGTCTTGTCACCGTGTAAATTCGGTGCACGGTGCGATTCTGGTTTTGTGTATTCAAAGTTGGTATCATGCCGAAAGCTGTCTTGAATTACCGAAACCGTACCAATTGACACCCTGGCTCCACGGGGGCTTATGGTTACTTCTTCCAATCCTCGGATCCACGACTAGGTTTTTTTTGTACTTTTGCATGATTGGTGGTGTCCTAGCCATGGATTCTAGTTCGTTGTCGGGACTCTAGACCTAATTTTATTTTCTCGTTTGATCGGTGTGTTGCGATTTATTGCCGAGTCGTTATTTAGGTGGGATTTCCGTTTGTGTTTGGATCCCCTAGTTTGAGTTGATATTTAACTAGGTGTCATTTTTACTTTGAGAAGCCTAAGTAGATTTTCCAAAGTAAATTATGGTAGAGTTCTCTTTTTATGTGAGTGGTTAAGTCCAGTCCTAATTATTATTAAAATGATGGTTTGAAGTTAATGAGGTTTCCTAGTTTTAGTCCTATTCGTTTCTTAGTTTAATGCTACAAATAAAGGCTCTAACTACTAAAATTGCAAGTTGAATTCAAGAAAATTTCCGAGTCCGGAGGAACCAAAGTCATGGCTTTCTTTGGAGGCGAATATATGATTTGGGAGTTCGTCTTTTTCAAATTCAACGAGTCATTTGCAAGAGCAGCCGCCCTCAACCATCTCAAAGCAAACGAATAACGTCCCAAACGCGGTCCCTGATTAGCTTCAAGGTAAGTTAGACTTTGAAAGCATTGGGCTGCAAGCTCTCTACGCCCTAGAGTATGTACCACCAACCATCGGTAGGAAGAATCACACGGCAGGAGACGGCACCGGAGATGCCCATGATAGTATGATGACAGATTTCGAGCACGTTTTCCCTATCTTGCCTGCGTATTCAAAGACAGCATTCTTCTTGTTCTCACTTAGTAATCTGCCTACTAACTTTTCTGTTTGTTGCACAATAGATGTTTCCTCCTTTGCACTAAAAAATTCGAGGTTTAATATTTTCTACAAACTTTGAGCACGAGCATATCAAATTGAACATAACTCGGGGTTCTAATAAGAGAAAGCTTCAAGGCTTCATTTCTTACGTTTTTATGCTACGGGAGTTTGTTATACGGGATCGTGCCGGACGCCCAACACTTATGTTTCTCTGCCCACATGATATCGATATTCGAGGACGAGTTCACATCGAAGATCTCGGGAGGATTCATTAAAATCAAATGATAGCTACTTGTCTTCGGGGAGATGAACGCTTCCGAGAAGGAGGAAATAAATGTAAACGGTTTGATATCGCTCCACAAGGCTTATGGTTACTTCTCCGAACGCTAGGATCCACGACTTAGGTTTTTCTTTTTTCTTTTAATATAATTTTGCATTATTGGTAGTGTCCTTGGTGCGGGTCCCATAGATTTTTGTTCGTTAATGAGACCCTATCTATTTTTATTTTCTTGTTTCATTAGTGTTGCGAGTTATTGTTGAGTCCTTATTTAGGTGTGATTTCTTGCTTGTGTTGAGGCGAATAAATGATTTAAGAGTTGACCTTCTTCAATTTTAGGAGTCCTTTACAAGAGCGGCTGCCGTTAACCATCTCAAAGTAGCGTAGACCATCCCATACCTTGTCCCAGTTAGCTGCATGGTAAGTTGCGATCGCGAAAGCATTGCCCTGCAATTTCTCTAAACGCTAGAGTACGTACCACCAATCGCCGGCAAGAAGAATCACCTGCGGGAGACAGAAGATTGCATGGTGGCAGATTGAAAGACTACGTTCTTCGCATTCTAACTTTGCCGGAAATCTTCCCGGGGAACTTTTCACGCTGTTGCACAAGAGATGCTTCCTCCATTGCACTAGAAAATTCGAGGTTGGATCTTTTCCACAATCTTTGAGCACGCGCACATCAAATTCAACGTACCTGAGGGTTCTTTAAAGGGAAATCCTAAAGGCTTCATTTCTAGCATTCTTATACTACGGGACTTTTTTTTTTTTAAAGGATAGTGCTGGTCGCAAGACTAGTGTTTCCCTCCCCCACATGACTGCAAAATTTCAACGAGTCTTTTGCAAGAGCGATTGCCCTCGACCATCTCAAAGCAAGCGAAGATCATCCCGGTCTCCTATTAGCGACTACGTAAGTGAGACTTTTAAAGCATTGGGCTGCAAGCTCTCTACGCCCTAGAGTATGTACCACCAACCATTGGCAGGAGACGGCACCGGAGATGCCCATGATAGTATGATGACAGATTTCTAGCACGTTTTCCTTGTCTTGCTTGCGTATTCAAAGACTACATTCTTCTCGTTCTCACTTTGCTAGAAATCTGCCTACTAACTTTACACACAGTTGCACAATTGATGTTTCTTCCACTGCACTTAAAAATTCCAGGTTTAATCTCTACTACAAACTTTTAGCACGTGCATATCAAATTCAACTTATCTCAGGGTTCTTTGAAGAGAAAGCTTCAAGGCTTCATTTCTTACATTCTTATGCTACGGGAGTTTTTTTAGGGATCGTGCTAGACGCAACACTTGTGTTTCTCTTGCTGCTTGACATCGATATTCGAGGATGAGTTTACACCGAAGATCTCATTCAGATTCGTTAAAATCGAATGATAGCTACAGTCTTCAGGAGATGAGCGCTTCAGGAAGGAGGAAATAAATGTAAACAGTTTGCTATGACTCCACAAGGCTTATGGTTACTTCTCCGAACGCTAGGATCCCTGACTTAGGTTTTCTTTTTTTATTTCAATATTATTTTGCATTAATGGTTGTGTCCTTGGTATGGGTCCCATAGATTTTTGTTCGTTGATGAGACTCTATCTATTTTTATTTTCTTGTTTGATTAGTGGGTTACGAGTTATTGTCGAGCCCTTATTTAGGTGTGATTTCTTGCTGTGTTGGGATCCCCTAGTTTAAGTGGATCTTTAACTAGAAGTCATTTATAATCTTAGGGGCCTAGTATAGATTTCTCCGAGTAAATTATGGTGGAGTTCTTTTCTTAAGTGAGTGGTTGTTTGTCAAGTAGAGTCCTAATTTTTATGATTAGGTTTCCTAGTCTAAGTCCTATTTGTTTCTCAATTTATAGCTACAAATTGCAAGTTGAGTTGAAATTTTTTTTCGAAGTTTGGAGGATCCAAAGTTCATGGCTTCCTCCGGAGGCGAATAGATGATTTAAGAGTTGACCTTCTTCAATTTTAACAGTCCTTTACAAGAGCGGCTGCCCTTCACCATCTCAAAGTAAGCGTAGACCATCTTAAACCTTGTCCCATATTAGCTGCAAGGTAAGTAGCACTACGAAAGCATTGCCCTGCAAGCTCACTAAATGCTAGAGTACGTACCACCAACCATCAGCAAGAAGAATCACACTGCAGGAGACGCCCATTATAGCATGGTGGCAGATTGAAAGACTACGTTCTTCGCATTCTAACTTTGCCAGAAATCTGCCCAGGAACTTTTCACGCTGTTGCACAAGAGATGTTTCCTCCATTGCACTAGAAAATTCTAGGTTGTATCTTTTCCACAATATTTGAGCACGTGCACATCAAATTCAACGTACCTGAGGGTTCTTTAAAGGGAAATCTTAAAAGGCTTCATTTCTAGCATTCTTATACTACGGGAATTTTTTTTCAACTCAAACAACCCAGGAACTTTTCACGAAGTTATGGATTGAATGTGTAGAAGTGTTTTTGATTAATTTTACTCTTTTACCCCTAAAGCGCCAACCCTTTTTGGCGCGTATATTCTGAAAACGCCATTCGGAAATAGTCGGCGAAACACCGTACTTCACGTTTCAAAATGAGTGAGGGTTACTTATAACTTTTAACAATAGAACAAAACAAAACCCTATTGATTGCTTCTACCGTACCCATTTGTTGCAGAAAGAAGGTGGTCGAAGGTTAGACACACTGTTGCTGCAACAACCTATTTGATTTGATCTGCCCTTCCCCTTTCTGTAGGAATTTCGGTCCTTCCCATCTCTCTGTCCCACACTTAGGTAGGTTTCTGAGTACCTTCTCTTTTCCATTTGCATGTGTTTTCGGCCGAATTCAACCTGGAACGAGTAGACACTAATGAGGTGCGTCATGAATCTTTCTTTGCTTGTGCTTAATAGCTTCGAGGAATCGAAGAGGAAACTCTATGATTGCTTTTGATAGCACCCATCTGTATTTGGTTGGCTTCTTTTTTGGAAGGTTTTGATTTCTGGGGCGTGTTGGTTGGTTGTTGGTCCTTCTTGGATTTTCAGACTGCGAATGAGCATTTTCGTATGGAAAATGAATTTGTTCATGAACAAGATTGATACATCTGGTATTTCGTTCATTTAATGTGGTGGTAGTACATTTTTGCTTTGGATGGAACACTCAATCTGATTTAACATTACAGCTTTCCTCGTGAAAACCTTTATGAACATTTTGTATTTCTATAATGCATGATTTCTATCCATTAACATGGACTAGGACTAGGATTCTGGCTCTCACTATTTCAATTCATTCGTTGCCCTGATGATGCCATGAGCACGCCCACAGCCACAATAAACATGAATAGCATGCTCGCCAGCAATGTGTATGCTCTCTTGGATGACTTCCTGCATTCTCCATCTGTATACCCCAAAATGTGCTCGCAAGAGGCAGTGCCTGGTATTATTGCAAACAAATAAAAGTTGTAACTTCACTGTCATCAAAGAGAATTAAGTTCAAATAAGTTCATATCGACATTCACAAAATGTGTACTAACCTGCACAGCATCAGCTGCTGCATATCCTGCAGTTTGACCTCCCATGAATTGTAAACCATTTGCAAACCCACATAAAAATCCAGCCAAAAAGGCCCACTGTCTACCATTCCAGTCATTCAGATAAGCCTTAAATGACGTTCTGGGGTAAATTGAGGGGTGGGTAGCACAGGAAGCTGACATTTAGAATGACAGCAAGGACAAAGAAAGAGATTGAGAAGTAGAATGCAGTGTATACAACCAAATGAGGAACTCCTGGTTTCAGTTTGTGCCACTGGTCATTTGTAGCCAAATTGAATGCTGGTGAGAAGAGGGAGAGACAACCTCCAGCAAAGAAAGTTAGGCCTAGGCCAATAATGCTACTCTTTCCAAAGACCTGTCAGTTATAGATTTTCATCAGCAGAGCCTCACTGATGTGGAGAAAACAGAGAATAGTGCAGGATTATACTTCTGTAGAACAACAATGAGTTTGTATGGATGTCTTGATAAACACACAGAGAACTTGTAAGTATACCATAATACTAGAACTTGAGAAACTTCAACTGAATCAGTGATTGTAGATAAGTGGAAATCACAGGTGCGCATGCTACTAGTTTTTCTGTTTGTTGACTCAAATTAATTTGCGATATTAATAAGAAATAATGGTCACTGTAGTGGAACCGCTGACCTTGATGTATCTTTTGTTTTCAAGCTCTATGAGAAAGTTCGCTGTCCCAGATTTTGCTTTTGCTACTGGAATATGTCCATCCTCCAAGTCCCCTATTGTGTTTAATTTTCAGAAAGCATACAAGTCAAGATCTGTTTACCATCATATCTTAGGACATCAAGTATGGAAGCATGGAAGCTCCAGAGACTTACCTTTTTTGTCCACAGATTCTTCTGACTTTGACAGTTCTATGGCCCTGATGAAAGGTGAAGTTTTGTTGATTCAGTTCAATGTTTATTATCAGATAACAAGGTATAGGTGTAATGCAATCAAACATCATAATAAAATTGAATTCCATGCCGCAAACATCAAATGAAACAACTTGCCACCATATATGACTAGAATATACCCTGTTCCATTCTTGGAAGATTCTGAAAGTCCTGCAAGCTTTGCTTTATTATCAGATTCATTGGACTTGTGAACTGCTGCTCCAAGGAAAACTGCAATGAGGAAGCATCCAACCCCAGGAAAAAGAACTGCAGCATTGTTGATTCGGCTATCTAAGAAGTAATTAAGTGTCGTGCCTGTCATAAATAAGATAAGAACAGATGTATATTAGCTCTAACCAATATAAATTAGTATTTACAGTGTTAGTGTGTTGCAACAGCTAGTTAATTCCGAAGAACTGGAAGCTAACATAAGATGGTTCAGGTGAATATACCTATTACAACGGTTATGCTGGCAGTGACTACCTCTGTCTCTGACAGACCAACAAAAGCCCAACAGAATTGTGTTGAGAGGTTTCCAAGGCAGAGAACTATACTACCTGCCATTGCGAACAAAATAGAAGGCCAGTTGTCCTACATTAAGCACAGTACAAACTTTAGAGCAGGTTGAAAAGAAATAGAATGATAAAGTACTGCATGGAGGAAATGAGACTTCCATTGGCAAAACAATTTGATTTTGTTTGTTGCACAAGTTACAGAGTTATCAGTCACCTAAGAACAGAAGAACAAAGCACCATGGTTTAGGAAATTGCTGGAAACAGATCAATACAAGTCAACAACAGAGTGAGCGACACAAGTACCAAGAGACGAACTAGCAACAGCTAAATCTGAAAGTTACAACTTGCTTTAGTGGATATAACAATTATATATTTTGAACAAGAAATTAGTATTTGAAGTGTAGCTTCCACTATTCTTGCTGGCATCTCTTAACATGGGATGTTTAAGTACTTTGTAGAAGGATACCATGCTTAAGTTTTAAATTTAAATACTTTGCTGAGCTTCCAATCCAAATTCTAAGCTTAGCAGTTACAATATCTTGTACATTTGACTGATTTATTCAAGGTTGTTAACAAAAATTAACATATTCAACTGAAGAAAAGCCAAAGTTTAAAGATTTATAGTCCATTAAATAATGAAAAACAGCAAAGAACAATACTCTCTCTCTCTCTCCCCCCCCCCCCCTCTCTTTTCATTAATAGACTGAGATACTCCAGAAGTAAAAACAGAAATACATGATAGAATAAGTGTTAATAGTTCCTTTCAAGGATTGGAATCCAAAAACAGAACCTTAAGTCTATGATTACCAGATAACAGCTTATTCTAGTGCACCCTCAAAATCCAGCTTGAACAATATGAGAACAAATTCAACCAAAATTGAACGATGTTTGATGAGAACCAAAGGATAGAATGAAAGCCATTTAACAGAAAATACTTGCCGAGAAAGCTGAGTTATAAAATCGAACTCAGACAAGATCTCACTATGTAATATGCTCTCCTCCCTTATGCCCTCTTCTTTTGCTGCCCCCGACGAGTCGGTGGCGACTTCAATTTTGTCGGTTTCACTCACAAAAAACTGGGGGCCAATTCCCTTGATCTCAATGCAGTTAATGCCTTCAATCACTGTATTGAAGATCTCGGAATAAATGACCTTCTTGGACTAGAGCGCCAAACAACTGGCAAAACCGATAAACCAGCCGGAATTGTTTGCTAGTAAATTGGATCGGTTCCTCATCAATGATCACTAGCTCTCCTCTTTCCCTCTTATCCATGTGGATTCCCCCCCCCCCCCCCCCCCGGCCTTCCCGACCAATGTCCTTGCAATGATTTCATTTAATCCCTTTTATCCTTTGACTTCAAAGCTTTCAATTTTTTACCCCAACCCCCATCCTTCCTAAAGCTTTCAAAATTTAAAACTTGCCCATAAAAGTTGGTTCCACCTTTCCCTCATCCAATACCAGCACCTTTCTAATCTTTCTGACCCCCTTCTTACCATCAACGAGAAACGCATGTCTGCTAAATTGGCTCTTCTAACCTCCTAAAAGGAGAGTTTCTTGTGCCAAAAGTCTAATGGCTTGCGCGTGGAGACTTTAACTATGCCTTTTTTCGTTGAACTCTAAAAGCTTGTAATCGTGCTTGTTCTATCTCCATCCTCGTTCACTTGAGTGAGTCCTCTACCTCCTCAATTACGGGCATGAAATCGAGAACCATCCTCCACTTCACTAGCCTTTTCAACCCCCCCCTCTAATCAAAAAATTAAACGTCCTCATTTTGTATAGACTAAATCAAATAACGATTAGCTAAAACCCATAGAGCAAGTGGGATATGAAACACGGTGGTGTTTACCTAACTCACACGCTCCGAAACGAGAGAGATAAATGCCCTAACCTACAGTGCCACTAAAAGTGTAAAGTACCAGGTTAAGCAGCAGCTATAGGGGCTACATAGTCCAGGTAGTACAGTCCATCCTTGGCATACCCTCCACCAATCATCCTCTCGTGTGAAGGGCCCTAAAAACCACAAGTTGTAGGAGTAAAGGATACAGATCAATTTAGGGCTTTTGTCAATTGGCTAGCAGATAAGAAATTAAATGGAAACTAATCAACATGTAAGATAGATGACGGAGTAAGTGAAGGAGTAGAAGATACTTTATTGGTCTCCCAAATGGCAATGGAAGTATCATTTGCAATAATAATGTATGAAGGGTGGTTGGATGCAAAATATGAACAACGATCACTTACCTGTCATATGAGCGGAATACTCAGAATCAATGATCTCAGAAAGGATGAAGAAGTTAAAAAGGCAAGTGTACCTGCATAGGACAATGTTGTGGTGGACTTGGAGGTTCCATGAGAGGTGGAATTGGATGCTTCAATATTTTGCAAACGGCACATGAGTTGGCTAACATCATCATGTAGACTTTTGGAGGAATCTCCTGATGTGGAAGTCGATGTAGTATCAGTAGGTTAGATTATGTCAGTACCACCGTCGAACACTCGCATTGTTGGCTACTTGATGAGCCAATTCAGGTTTTTCGTGTTTTGCCCAACAAGCTTTCGGACGACCAAACTTCCCACAAAAGGTACACAGCCGTGGAGCTCAATCTACCTCCCTTAATACACGACCACGACCACGGCCAAGGGAGATGGTATACGCTGAAGTATTGCCTTTGGAGGTATTTGATGGATTAAAGTTCCTTGATGAAACAATACGCTGAAGGCAAGAAGACATCATGCAAGGTGGGTCTTTGGGGAATTGACATTGACTTGGATGTTGACCCATCTACCCTTAAGTGATGTAACCAGGATTGGCAACCATGGTCTCCTCAGACTTTGACCCAAATTCAGCCCAATCATGTGGTGGCTGGGCAAACCTTACCGGGGGTATTTTGGTCATTTTATCCCCTCTTTTGGAGCCCCCAGTAAGGCTGTTCAAATGCAGAATGCTGATAGGAGTCTACATCTACTTTTATTTTTGAGTTTGTTTTTGTTTTTGTTTTGATCAAATTATTGAAAGGTTCTAGTCTGGTTAGGAGTCCCAGCTAGAGAGGGATCTCTAGAGTTGCACTCCACTTTCTACAAGGAGTCTAGATCTACTTTTTGTTTTTAGTTTGAGCCCTTGGTTAGTAAGTTATGAAAGAGTCCTTGTCCCATTAGGAGTCCTAGTTAGAATTTCATTCTTAGTTGGATTCCTTCTTAAAATAGGAAGTCACTTGCACAAGGGTCTTTTGTTAAGAGTTGTAATCAGAATTCCTTTCTTGCTGTTTTGAGTTGAATGTTAGTGTGACACGGAGTTCCAATCCAAATAGAATTCCTTGTTGAGTTTTTGTCCAAGTTGTTGAGTCCTGGTATGATTTCCTTCAATTGTAAAAGGCTTTAAATATAGCCCTTCTTACATGTAACAAATCAGATTATGAACATAAAACAAGCATTGAAGGAAGACTTGGAGTCATGGGAAAGATCCCCACGACCTGGTTTTTGGAGTCTTTTCTTATTCTTCTGCAATGTCCAGATTATACGTTCTTGTCTAAAGATTACGACAGCACCCGAGAGAGTCAATTTCAGCAACCTTCTAGTGATCTTCCATCCCCATCAAGTGAGTGAAACCCCAGCCCCTCCCCCTACCCTCGTTAACCCTTGCGCAGAACACCCCCCCTTCCTTCATCCTTGCAGCACAGGAGCACCCCTGCCTCCACTAAAATCCTATTTCTTAATCCATTTTACCCTCTCACTTCACCATTAGGATCGCATCCCTTCCCTAGTCTTAGCCCTACTTCCATCTTCATCAATAGACCTTCATCCCAATTAGTTTAGAATTTTTTTTTCTGCAATTCGTCTTCAACCTCTAGAAACCCTAATCCTAGTCTCACTAAAACTCTCAGCTCTGGCCATTAAGTTGCTGAGATCTGTGCTCGGTGGTCCTTGATGCTATTTGCTTCTTTTGGGGAGCACCAAGTCCCTTTCTTCTGCATGGTATATCTCTTCTCCTAGAAGTTAAGATTGACACAGTATTTAGCTGATGCATTAGCCAAAGCAGTGGTGTTTTGACAGAACTTGTGATTAGGCCTCAGTAAATTGGATTTTTATTTGCAGCAGCCAATGCTGGCTGCTGCCAATGGTCTTGATTGCGTCACATAATCAAAATGTGATCGAATGGTTGAGAATCAAATAACAAGGATTTACTTGTAAATGATATTTTTTTTCTTTTACATTTTAAGGGCTTAAAAGTTATACATTTACAAAAATCAGACCCTCATTTATCTGACTTTGCGCGACATGGGACCAAGCAGATCTCTCCGGTGACGGAGAGAAGAGAAAAGGGCGGGATGGATGCTAATGAATAAACACCTGAAACTCATGGTGGTTCACAATTGCCTGCTTTTCTAGTGTGTTTACTTCTGTACAGGTGAGGGATGTGTTTGAGACCGAGATGGAGCACAATAACAGCTCCGATAGAAATGGTGCGAGCACAAATATTCAAAGGATTTGAGAGCATTTCGTTGGTGAAGTTATGCGGAACCACGTTTTCAGTGAAAATGAGTCTATCGGACAACCTATTTTGGATTGATTTGGGTCTGAGCCCATTTGGATCTGACCATTTTGGCCAGTTGAACAAAACAAAGCTGGGCTCTCCATTACCTCCCTCATGGTTTACTAGCAGGAAAAACCATAATAGAATGTCTCCTAAACCATCGTCAATGATGTCTAGGAGTCCGATCCATGATCATAGGTTGTGTTAAAGAAGTTCCAGAAGAGGAGCAGGTTTTACAAGCAGATCCAACTTCACAGAATGGTGGAAAAGATGTGGATTTTCATCATGTTGGTAAGATTGAGGAAGAATCGACTCTATCTGGTTCAAGTTTGTATTTTACTGCAAACGGATCTGCATTTCGATTTGAGTCCAGACAACCTCAGATGGTGATGGGCGGTGGTTGCCAGAAGGGAGGGGTGGCTTTTTGCGGTGGCAGACGGTGAGGGATATGTAGGGATTTGGGAGTCGGTAAACGAGGGCCTGATTTTGTAAATTAGTAAACTAAAATGTAAAAACAAAAAAATAGTATTTACAAGTAAAGTCCTCTTATTTGATTCTCAACCATTCGATCACATTTTGATCATGTGGCGCGATCAAGACCGTTGGCAGCAGCCAGCATCGGCTGCTGCAAATAAAAATCCCAGTAAATCACATAGGTTGTTATAGTTGTACATTTAGAGTCTGTAGCCTTTCTTTTTTATGTCAATAAAATTGTCATCCTTAAAAAAGAAAATCACATTTGTTGGACCATCCTGATAATCCGTTGGTGTTTGAGTGGTAGAATTGAGGTAATTGAGCCATAACCCAATTCTAGTCAGGTCTGATGTGCATTAAATTGCGAGTGGAAGAGTTCTTGAAATTGAAGTAAGAAGTGAATCCATCTAATCCTTTATCCATAGTATTGGTTCCGACCGAGAGAACTTGCACGGGAAGTTGAGAAAGGAATTTCTTGAATCGCACCAAACTTGGATACACTTTGTGTGTCTACGGAGGTGGGCCAATTTCACATCAAGCGAGAACTCTTAAGCTGCGGCGTTGATATAATTGTTGGTACACCCGGTGGCATTATTGATCTGCTAAAGAGAGGTGCCCTGGTATTGTCGGAGGTTCGGTTTGTTGTTCTTTTTGAGGCAGATCAGGACGTTCTTTGTGGGATTTGATGAAGATGTTGAAATAATATTAGAGAAGTTACCTCGAAGCGTCAAAGCGGGGATGTTCTCTGCTACAATGCCAAGGTGGATAAGAAGGCTCACGAGAAGTACTGAACAATCCCATTAACTATAGATCTTGTGAGTGCACATTCCTTTGCATCATTTATATATTCAGTTAATCAATTATCGATGATCATCATCAGTTCCTAGGTGTTTTAGTGTCTTAATATAATGATAAGAAACACACTCTTCTTGATGTTGTTGTATCTTAAAATATCAACTATTTGATTAATTAAATCTAATTTCTTATTGAGGAGAGACAAGTTGGAAAAAGAATTCAAGAAACCTTTTTGGATGAATTTTGTTGTACTGCCAAACTTTTCATGATTAAAAACTAATCGGTCTTATTAAGCAGGTTGGGGATTCCGGTCGAAAGCTGGCAGAAAGGATTACTCTATATTCAATAGCAGCAGACATGTATGGGAAGGCATCAATTACTGGTCCTCTAGTAACGGTATCATTCCAAAAAAAAATTTCTGTGCACTTCACTTATTTTCTTGAATCAGCTTGCCTTGCTTTGGGTGTGTGATGCAATCTTTCACTAATTTACTAGTTGCTCTTAGTATCTCAATTGAGATCGATGGTGGGCAAGAACTGCTTTGCCATTGCCGGTGATCGGCGTCTTGGTGTGCGGCTTCGGACCATTGCCACCGATTTCCAGAGGATTTACAAAATTCATGACAAACTTTATATTGGCCTCGCTGGGCTAGGCACAGATG
The DNA here is from genome assembly GCF_041222555.1 of Hakea prostrata. NCBI lineage: Eukaryota > Viridiplantae > Streptophyta > Magnoliopsida > Proteales > Proteaceae > Hakea > Hakea prostrata. Next base: position 11,741,118 of record NC_142600.1, on the reverse strand, counting down.
CTCAAACTCTGTAAGAATCACTTACTCGTCTCGCTTTGGTCTCCTAGTTTATATCTCAATTTTTGTAAAGGAACTTTTGTGGTTATTATTTTCTCTCGATTGCAAAGCTATAGCGACTCGTCTTCCGTCACAAACTGTATCAGCTTCGAGAAGAGAGGGATATGAAGCCGGAGAATTTTTCTAGTGTCGTTTCTGCTATTTTATACGAGAAAAGGTTGGTTCAACTGTCTCTATGTTCTAGCAATAAAAATAAATTTTGTTTCGGAGTGCTTTTCAGTGTCCTAAATTTAAATTACTAGAGTCTTCACTGCTTGTTATATCTTCTGTTTGTAAATGATCATTTTGTTGAAACTCAAAACTCAAAACTTCAGTATAGTTCAGGACAATTCATCTAGCAATTTAGGTAGCATTCTTGAAGGATGGAGTATGAGTTATCTAGTCTGTCCGATCGACTTTTTACCCCATTGGAAGGGTTTGACTTTGGCTTCTATAGACATGTTTGATCAACCTTTCAGCAAATTCTCCTGCTATACATCTAGAACTGAAGCTTGTATAGCTGCTCATGGGCACATGGCTTTCTTAAGAATTTCATGGCTTTTTCTGCCTTCTAGATTTATCATTTTTGCTCCTTTATTGCCTGGTTCATGTATTATTTTAGCTATTAACATAAACATTTTTCTTCAACAAGGTTCAAGAGAGTTAGATGTAGCCTTACTTGCATGAAGGCCAACTAATCAAGATCTCGTAACAGAACCAACTCAAATAGGTACAAGAAAGGTTTTTATTGAAAATTTTGTCATGGGGCTGGGGTAAAAGTGGGGTGATCTCAAATGAGGTTTTATGTTGGTTCAGTGGGATGTGTTTGGGGTTTTCATGGATGTAAGGGGTTTACTATTGAATCTCCAAGGATGAGACACAAAAGGTTTCTTTAATTAGAATTCAGGAGTTCCTGTCACATGGGGCGAAATCCTTGAGATTGGTTAGCTTTCTTGAGATGGAGAAATATGGCTTTGCTAATGGAATGAGGATACCACTAGGACTGACGGTGGGTGAGTAGTTATAGGAGCTGTTGTAGGAGTTTGTTAGGTTTTGGATGGTGAGTTGGGACTTCGGAGACACTAAGTTCTTGATTTTTAGGGTTACAAGAACTCAAATTTCAAGAAAATGTGATTTTAGGGTTTTGAGATGTGGGAATGGTCTGACTTGGAATTAAGGTAGGTGAATGGTATTTAAGGATGATGGTTGTTATGGAAAAATCTGATGGGTAGATTGATGAACATCTGACTTGGAATTTTGGATTTCTTGGGCAATCCAAATTCAAGGACATAAAAGAAAAGGGGAAACAATGGTGGGGGTGGGGATGATCTTATCTGCAATATGCCTTGCTGGAGATCTAACGCTCCAAGGAGAAGGTTGATTAATGGAAGTCTAGGCTGAATCCACAAGATCAGCAGGTGGTCGGGGTTTTAAATGCAAAATCCCTATACCTACCATGAACTTTAAACACCAAGGATCCCAGGGCTTGGACTTGAAACGCCAAGACACCCTCTCTTGGAACTTGAAACACTAGAACGAGTGAAAATCTCTGGAATTAACTTGTATTGTCCCATTTTGGGTTGGCAATGTGGGACAGAACATAGAAGTAAGAAGGATAAAGAAGATAGGGAGAAGAAGGGGAAATCTAAGAAGAATCAGACTTGAAGAAGGGCAAGACCAGAAGAGGGAGAAGAACACATAAGAAGAAGAAGAAGAGAGGAGGGAGAGAGAGAGAAAAATTTTTTTTTTCTATTCCATGCCCAGAGACATACTTTAGTATGAAAACAACTATAGTAGGACTCTTGGTTTAAAACTAACAAATAACTAATCCTACTAGGATTCTTATGAATTTAAAACTAGCTAAAACTCATCCTAAATATCGTATATTGTACCCGAATTAAAAATTTGATTACAATATTACATAATTATCCCATGAAATAAATTACAAAATCCTACATCATCTCTAAAACTCCCACGAAAATAGTTCCTATTATTTTATCTTTTTGCAAGTTGGGACCCACCAAATTTGAATATATCTCCTTGCAAGCTGGACTAGGGGCCTACCAAATGTGACAAATTATCTCCTAGGTTTCCTCTGTTTATATTATTGTAGTGTCAACAGTAACTTCTGGTTGTGCTTTCATCAGTTGTGGGGTGGTTGGGTTTAAATAGAGGCCAAAAGGACAATTATAAATCAGACTCAGATAGGAACAGCTGATTCCTATTTATTATACTATATACTATATAGAAGTCAAAACTCAATTCAGTTATGGCAATCTTTTGCTGGTCCAAAATACCCTTCCTCCAAACCAACCTACCCCTCCCCCAGTGAATGCACCCTTTCAAAACAAAACACCACCAAGTATAACACACACCTTTTCAAATGAAACGAACCCACACCCCACTGAGAAACCAGCGGCATTGAGAAGAAGGCAGTCTCAGGCGTTGGTTCACCTTCTTTCTCACCATCAGTGAGTTATCTTTTCTCCACCTCCTAGTAGTGTGGTGCTTTTCCACCTGTAGTGGTGTGATTAACTTTGTTATTCTGAAATCCCACCTTTATCTGTTTCCAAGTAGTACTTCTACTCTTTTCCTGTTATTCTCTCATTACTCAAAACTGGATTTAGAAAGGTGGAACCTGTTGATGAAGAGGTTTTCCTGGTGGATGAGAACATAGAAAAACAGAACCAGAGGGACTTGGATTTAACTCTGATAGGTCATATTCTGGTAGGGAAACCATATAGGTGTCAAGGTGTTGAAAAGCTCCTGTGAAGGCCTGGAATACACATTTCCCATTTGAAGTAAGTATGCAAGAGAAGGATCTTTCAAACATATACTTGATTCTAGAAATGTTTTGATTGAAGGCCATGGGCTGTGTCAAATAATCTAATTATTCTTGAATGATGGAGATCGACTAAGGACTGGTGTTTCACACATGTCTGGTTCTAGCTACAGGTCCATGAAGCTCCGGAAGAACAAGTAATGAACTTAGAATTTGCTTCAAGGATAGAAAACAGATTTGGGAGCCCACATCAAGTCATGATAATAAAAGTTTCTACAGGAGCAGTGAAAGATGCATTTATCAGGTTGAGGATTTTTCTGGATATTATCAAACCAATCAAGCAATCAAGCAATGGTACAAAATACAGAGAAAAGATGGAACAGTGCAGCAGCTTCCCATTAAGTATGAAAAACTCCCTTCGATATGCTATTGTTGTAGTCTTAATGGTTATGAAGGCCGGAGGTGCAACTCTTTGTTTGATGATGTACGACGTCATAAAGAAGTTCCTGGCTGTAGTGAGCAATCTTGTCCTAATTTTAATAGAAGGAATCTTAGCCCGGAAATCAGAGGTTTGGTTCCAGATAGTCGTACTCGCGAGAAGGCAGAAATGAAAATCATCTAGAGTGTGGAGGAGATTGAAAGAAAAATTATGAGGCGTCTTCTCAGGCAACGGTCGGTGTTCAATCGGCAGGTAGCAATGAGGTCAACACCCTTGGACATCCCTCAACCCCAGCTATGCCAACTCAGCAGCATCATTATGAAAAGAAAACAAGTTCTGGTCTCACACTTCCCAAAACACATTATATTTTTCAACAGCCACATCCAGCCACCTATGCAAATAAATAATAACACCACATGGACCTTAACTAATTAGTTAACATCCTCCAAAACCCAGATTTTATTAACAAAAAAAAAATTCTACCCTCCAGCTTCTATGACAGTCGAATATTTCCCAAGCTATCCTCCAACTTCTACCTATCATTTCAAATTTTTCTTTAAACTACAACCCAGTTACCAACCCTGTCCAGCAAATAAATACCCAAAACCATCCTGACCAAATGAACCAGCCTTATACTGAACCACAACTAACCAGCCCTCAAACCATCAATCAAACCCTTGTTATCATATCATGCTTCACACTTCATACTTCGTAGTAGTACATAAAAGTACAAACTCAACTATTGTTATGTTCTTTCAGTAGACCAAAATACCCTTTCCCTCGAGGCAAAGATTCCTAACGGACCAAATACAAGTTGACATATAACCCCAGACCCATCAACTAACGTACCAACTCAAATAGTTGCTTTACGTGGACAGACCCCCCCCCCCCCCCCCCCCAAAGGCGAAATAACACATACCCAATTCAAGAAACCTTTTTAGATGAATTATGTTACGCTGCCAAACTTTTCATGATTGAAAACTAATGGGTATTATTAAGCGGGTTGGGGATTCTGATCGAAAGCTGGCGGAAGGGATTACTCTATATTCAACAGCAGCAGACATGTATGGGAAGGCATCAATTATTGGTCCTCTAGTAACGGTATCATTCCAGAATTTTTTCTGTGCACTCCACTTATTTTCTTGAATCAGATTGCCTTGCTTTGGGAGTGTGATGCAAGCTTTCACTAATTTACTAGTTGCTCTTAGTATCTCAATTGATGTCCGTCCTTTCCCTCAATTGCTGCCCATCGGTCCTTGTTAGGAACATGCCAAAGGAGGCAAATGTATTGTTTTCACCCAAACCAAACCTGATGCTGATAAGTTGGCATATGCTATGGGGCGTAGCTTTATATGTGAGGCTTTGCATGGGGATATATCGCAGAATCGGAGGGAAAGGACACTTTCAGGCTTCCGGGATGGGCACTTTAATATCTTAGTTGCTACAGATGTTGCTGCTCGTGGGCATGATATACCTAATGTTGATCTGGTAAGAGGTTTCACACTCCCTCATTTTGATTTTGTCAGTGCTAAGGTAATATCTTGATTATCATGCTAACATTATGGCATTCATTCCGTCAATTTTTTTGGAGTATCATGTTGAGTCTCTAACCATGTAATGTAGAATTGATCTCAACCCGAGTAAAGCTAGTGTGAGATCATCACAGCAAGATTGCATGTGTGGACAAAATATTATCGTGAACAGAGTTTTCTACCCCTTTTGTTTTCCATATGAAATAAGAAAATGGATATTGATATGAGTAATGCTTCACCACTTGGACTGCAGGAATTGAATCACCATGGTATGGTGTGGTAGGAGTTACCATGAAGATGTTTTACAGCTTCACCAATGCATCCTGTTGAGATTCATCAATTGAACTTTTTCTCCAAGGAGTGGATTGGAGTGCTCTCCAAATATTCTTGTCTTCTTTGCCCTCCTTGTGTCTATTTTATCTATTTTATCTTTTCGTAAGCGTAAACTCTAAAAGGACCAAGTTTATTTCTTTGCCCAACGAAGGAAATTTCCTCCTAAAAAAATTCAGAGGCAGTCAAGAAGTGAACGAGGTTGCTCAGAGGTATATTTCTTCTATCATTTCCCTCCTTGGGTCTAATGTTCTATGCTTTCATGACCTTAAAACTTTATAATTTGTGATAGAATGCAAGTTGCATAATATACTGTTTACTAAGATTAAATAAGTCTTAAGAATGAAGAAATTAGTGAACGCTGAAATAGACTTCATCTTAGCTAGAAAATTGAAAGCAAAAGAGTATCCATATGAGTGTCCGAATCTTTGACTATGACATCAGAACAATAGCTAGAAATTGGGACAAAGGCCAATAGGTTTGTTATTTTCTCTTGTATCATCGAATCCATTCAACCTTTTAAGTAGTTTGTAGGCTGGAAGAGAGGGACAATGGAAAATCAGGTATTTACTCAAGGAAATGATAAAATCTGATCATTACTTCGTGACAACTCTCTTAAGTTGAAATGATCAAATAAAGTCCATGTTTGTCTAACTTCTCATTTGTTTTATTTTATTTTATATTTTAATTGAGTATTTTTTTTGAATAATCGATTGTATACTGTTTACCTAAGTTTGGTTCTTAATCAAAATCGTGCAGTTTTTGTTTATTGTTTTTAGAGTTTTGTGTCTAACTATAATGTACATCTTCCTACGTGTAGATCAATAAGTATGTAATCTCTCTAAACTTGAAGAAAAGGGAGGTTTCGTTTCTTTAGTATCAGTTTTTTTTTTTTGCCGAAGGGGAAGCTAACAGATTACTCGATGGATTTCTCAAAACTGAAACCCTCGTTATGGACGAAATGACTCGAACAATAGTTCCAGCAATCCTTGTTAGTCTACAAGTAAGTACAGCAACCTCCCCCATTGCCTTGACCTAGAAAATCAGTTTCAACCAGATCAGCCCATCCCCCTTCCTCCTTCTTCCCTGTGATACAGCATATCTCCCCCCCAGTTCTGCCTTGATTCCTAGCCCCTTTAGCCCCTTTCCAACCTCTCCTAGGATTGTCCCAAGCTGTAGAATCTTTTCCTATAGTTATCTACCCAAAGCAGCCCTATCTATCTCAACGTGAAAAATTCTGTAATTCATCTTCTTAGTGGAGTTTCTGCCGAATTTTCAATCAAAACCTTAAAAGTTGATCAATTTCAGACATGAATCCCCAAGTCCAGCAACTTATTGAGCCTTAGAATAACCCCAAAACCTTCTGTCTCAGCCATTGCCCTTTACTGGAATTTTCTGGGCTAACCTTAAGTTTAGGAAAAATACCAATTTACCCACAACCTAGACCTAGGTTAAATTAATTTCTTCCCCAAAAATGAAAATAAAGACGAACTTACTTGCTTTCCGAAATCGGGTGGCATGCTTATTCTTCCGAGTAATCATCAAAACCCTCCCTTCCATTCAAAATCAAAATCTAAAATGAAAAACAATCAAAAAGTCAATCAAATTTTCGGGTGGCATGCTTATTCTTCCGAGTATTCATCGAAACCCTTCCTTCCATTCAAAATCAAAATCTGAAATGAAAACCAATCGAAAATCAAAAAGTCAGTCAAAATTGTAGAATTTGAAACCCTATCTTCACATCGACATCCACGAAGAAGAGAAATAAATAATCGGGAATGCGCGAGAGGGAAGGTGTTGGGTGATTTCGACACGGGGAAAGTAGCAGCGGCGGAGAGGCTGTGGCCGGCATGGGAGGGAATGCGGTAGTTTCTTGGTTGGGTATGGTATGAGACCATGATATGGGTAATTCATAACACACTATGTAAGGACTCTTCTCTTCTGCTTCAAGACTGCCAAAGAAGTTGTCGATCTACTAAAGGTTGTCACCTCCTTGACAAGGACTTTATTGTTGAACTCAAAATTTATGGGAAAAAATGATGAAAATATGAAATATAAGTTTGTGAATTTGTCTAGGTCCTTTAGTCTCAGCCAATTGTGCTTAGTTTCTTTTCTTATTTTGCTTTTGTTGCGAACCTTCTTGATCTAGTATGTTTTTGCCATATGCCTTCTTCTTGCACTCACCTCTTCCCTCCCCCCACCCCACTCGAATTTTCTTCCTCTCTATTTGATAAATAAATATTTTATTGGTATCACTTACCTACCCTCTTGGTTGATCAAATGGCATGGATCCCCTTTTAGTTTGATAACTTCACTTCCTCTCTTACCAGCAAAGATATCAAACACGTCGTTTCTATTATTTTTTTCAGTTAAATTATACTTTTACCATTAAAAAAAATCCCAAACTATCCTTAACTAAAAAGATATCTCAATTTTTTTACTAACTTCATTTATTTCTTCTTTTCTAATTAAAAAGAGACATCTAGATTAAAGAACTTAATGATATTTTTGGGTTTAATAACTAAAATAATTGAAGGTAATTTGGGTAAAAAAAAAAAAAAGATAATTAGGGTTTAAATTAAAATATCTTTTTTTTTATGTAGAATTAAAATACTTTTTCAATTGAAGGTAATTTGGGATTCCAAGAAACATGTAATGTTAAAAATAGAATTTAATTGGAAAAGTTAATAGAAGGGAGATGCTTGATACTCCAACTAAGAGGGGGTTCAAATGCCATATGACCAACCTCAAGAGGGGAGGTAACTAATATTTACCCATTTTTCACTCATCCAAACAAATAGGTTGGATTGATGATGGGCCAGGTGAAGATCTTTAATTAGTGAGCCCACCACCTCCAAACAATCTGACTATATCGGATCCCCAATCGCTTCTCTAATTTGAGCTCCAACATCGCCCTTCTAATTTCAACTGCTTTTCCCTCTTTACCGCTAGTTTGTATATAGAAAGAAGGAACTTGACTCTCAAGTCTAACCGAAGTTTAAAAATCCGGAAGCCGTCAAAGGCCCACCTTTCCACCTTAGCCGAATACTAAGAATCAACTAAAATCAATTTGGATGCGGTTCTCTGAATAGCTAAATCGAGTGATCCATGTAAAGAAAATAGACAAAAGGGTTTTGATGTGGGTAAGTTTTGTTATGATGGAAGGGATGGCCCTGGCATTTTAGGATTGTCACATTCTGATCATGGTAAATGGTATGGAGTTTTTTTTCACTCTCTCTTTTCTGAATCAAGGTAAAGTCACAGGGATATTATAAGATGAGGAAAGAAAATAATCCCATGCCCACCTCTTCTGGGTGAAAGAAGTTTTGATGTTGTTGTAGGCCTATAATCACTACGAGATCACAACGATTCGCAGAGTTCAGTCTCCTAACTTTCCAACTGATTGATTACTCCTCCATAGTTTTTTGTGCATGCATTATGGTAGGCCTCCCTATTTTGACGGACTTCAGGGTCTTGTGGAGACCCACAGAAAATTATCTGCATACCTAATACCCTGAATAAATGAATAAACAAGGAAAATTTTCAAAGGCACCCTAGGATAGTTGGCAAATTGCAGTGACCTTAAGACTATGCCAAATTGGCGGTCACCTCCTTTTCTATTATAACCATTTGTTAGACGAAATGATGAATATACCCTTAGTTGTATTATTCTACATGTTCATGACATAAAATGATGAAGGAAGGAAGGAAGAAGGAACTAATGGAGGAAGAAAGAAGATGAAGTTTACAGTTCTATTTCATTAAGGTGACACTGCAAAGTCACAAGGGATTAAAGGTAATTTAGGAATTATGAAATTATCTAACAGTGACTTCACAGAATTTTCTAAGAGAGTGTACTATTGTGCAGCTTTAAGAGACATCTTTGGGGGTCATTGCAGTTTGGTATAGTTTTGGGGTGTTTGTGCTTTTTGCGAATCATCTTGGGGTGTCCCGAAATTTTCCCAATAAATCAATAACTTTACATGCACTGTTAGAAGTTTCTTCTTTACGAGTGTGGAACAAATTTATTGTTTCGAGTCGGTGTGTTGATCTTTGGGGTTCTAGTTTTTATGGAGCTTACCTGAGTAGTTTTCCCATTTCTAGTTTTATTGTTTCAGGTCAGTGTGTTGATCTTTACAGTCTTCGCAGCATTAAGTTGGAATTGGTTTATTTTTTCGGACACGATGGTGCGGCAGGCAGCTATGGTTTTGAAATGTATTCTCCTGATGTATTACGAGAACAATAGACGTCGGAATTACCGTAGGCAGGTAAGGCTTTTCTTAGGTAGTATATCATGTGTATTGTCTTAGAATAGACAGCTTATCACCATCTCATATCATAGGTTTCTGTTTTGAACTGCCTAATGGTTTGTTTAAACCTTGCTTGGTTTATCCAGGTTCAAATGCTAACTCTACTTGAGTATCTTCTGCTGCCGTATCGTGCTTTGTTACCAGCACCTGTCTGGTACCGGTTTTTCTTGAACGAGGAATATGGCAGCCTTTTCTCATCACGACTACAGGGTTGTACCTAACTTTTAAGCTCAAATATGTTGTTGAGAAGGTATGGATCCCATAAACCACACCCACACCCACACCCACACCCTCCCACCCACCCACCCACCGTGTTTCTTACTCTTTACTTAGAATGACCAAAGGTTATAAACTCCACAAGTTTGAATATTGACAACTTAAATAGACTAAATACCAAGTTTTAGCCCAACTGGGACCCTAAAACCCACTGAGATGGGCTATCGAGTTGACGCCCAAAAAATGGCATATCTCGACCGAGATCTTGATGGTCGGTGATTGTTTGTTCACCATGGAAAAATATACTCAAGTATCCATCTGGTTCCATGTGAGAAAATACTTTAGCTTACCATATATTCACATTTAAATACAAGCACAACTAACTAAAATGACTATCCAACATTTTTCAGATAGACCATAAACATAATCAATCCAATCCTGAAAGGGGAGTGAGAAAATGACTTCATAGTAAATAAATCAATATGCATACATTTTAATGGGTTTTAATGATTTACCTGAAATTCTGGTTGTGTGTTCTAGACATTATTTAAATGCAATCATGGAAGAGGTAAGCTTAAATGTGAAAATCACATTAAAAAATATTTCAGGATAAAGAATATTAATCATTTTCTTAACTTCTTATCCTGGTCCTGTTTGGTGTCGAGATATCAATGAGGATATATGAATATCCAAAAATAAAAACATATTCTCTGAATGTGTTTGACATCAAAAAGTTAATATTTATGCACATAAAATACAAGATGGCAGTCAAATATGTGGCCATTAGGTGCTTGAGTTGGGGTGTAAATTTAGACACGACATACAACTTGAGTGCCAAGTAAGCCACCTCATGCTAAATACATGACAAATTTCCACCCACAAAGCTGAGAGAAAGAAGGCCCGGGGGGGGTGGGAGCACCATGCTGCCATGTGAATATAAAAAGGCAGTTGCCTTATGCAGCAGTTCCCTAATTGGCAAATACATTCAAACAAAAAAAATTCTAAGATAGAAAGCATATTTTTGGCATGTGATACAGTTGGATGGAAATATAGTAAACATACCAAGGTGTATGAAGTGACAAGACATGGATTTCAGCTCCTAGTGTCAGCTTATCACCATTATCCAGTTGATCGGTACACCCCTCAACATTGTCTATTGAACCACCATAAACCTTGATTCCAGGCACCAACAGCTTCATTTTCTCATTTCCACCAGCATGATCCCTTATGTAGATACCAAGGTAGTACAAGGAAAAATAACCATTGTCATCATCAATAAGTCAGATTAGCAACAGCACCAAAAACCACCAGACGTTTCTGAAACAAATATTCCATGAATAAAAGCAACTTAAAATCTAATATCGAAAGTCTTATGCCACATGAAAAGAATACAAAGAAACTGAACCCTCCCGCCAATAAAAAGGGTAAGATCAATGCAAGAAGCTCATCTTAGCATTAAAATTTGTTTACTAATAACCTGTTAGCATGATAAAAAAGAAAACACTTTAAATTATGACCAGCAATATGAGACGAGCTTTTGCATTCTCGCCATGGAACTTTCATTAAAAATATCAAAGACTTATAAATCTAATTGCTTACCCTACAGAGGCAATCGAGAACCTAAAAAACATACGTTCTATCAGGACCAAAGTGGCATTGTGAACCCCCGTAAAGCATGGGGATAGGAAATTTTCTTTGGAAAAAAAATAATCCCCATGAGCAGAATAGTAGAATGACTTGCATCTTTTGTGAGTAACCAAATTCTAAGAAACAAACCTAAATAAAGCGTTAGCCCATCCAATCAAGTCATTCCGTGTGAATTAGGGCTTTGGCTCTTTTTGGCAATTAAGATTTTCAGTGTGAATATGTAGCGCTATCACACTCTTCTACTCTATCCCAAGTAATTTGGTTTTGAGGTAAACTAAAATGTAATTACAATAATTAGAATGCTATAGAGGTAGTCAAAAAAAATACGATGCTTGTAATTTCCATTATAAGTTTGTTCCAATTTTATTTTCCATCAACTCTGAACTTCCTACCAGACAGAGACTTTATCACCACGAGGACAACGACGACGAGGATAAAATAGAAAATCAAATCAATCAACGTGAACATATTTGATAAAATAACTTTTGATTTCGGGAAGTAGCGCTTCGGTGTTTGTGCGTGGTGAGAACAAACTTTAGATTAACGCCATTCTCGCTTGCTACTTTAAGAGCCTTCTGCGGCTCGACGGGATCGATAGCGGCTTCTTTGGAAGACTCATCAATGATTCTGCGAGAGAAAGAATCGGAACTATGAATTAGGGAAACAGGATAATCTACATAATTAAACGGGTTCCATTTTTGCAAATTGTGCTTCGATTATAATTAGAGTAGCGTGAAGGGACAAAGGACGGGGACAATGGAATTACGGGTATGCATAGTTGTCGCCAAGGCAAGGGATGTGAAGGATTTTCATGACCGCTCCTCTAGATTCTCGAGATCTTCTTCCTTCTTTTCTTTGTTCTCCTTCGTCTCGGTGTCTCTTCGGTTGCGCAAAGACTGAAGCACGATTACACTTCTATGTCATTGGAGCCGGAAACCGACGATGGCAAGAACCGTGACGAGTGGTGATCCTACCAAAAAAAAAAAGTGACCATTGGTGATGCACGTATAGCGTAGGCGGGAATCGGGACAACTAAGAGTCTAAGACTCACCGTTACAACTCACAACATTGGATTTGACTCATTTGAGCATGTTTTCGCCACTTACCAAAAAAAAAAAAAAAAAAACATGTTTACGGCGCTCCACGTGGAAACACACAGACAACCTTGTTCATGAAGAATCTGTTTGGTTACATGAATCCAATTTCTTGTTTCATAAATGCGAGATTTATACTGTTTGGTTATGAAAATGTTTGTGTTCGTGAAATTTAGAGATTCATTTTTTTACACTAAAAACATGAATAGATTTCACCCCATACTATACAAGCTCTAAACATTTGTGCATTTATAAAAATCAGTCGACTAAACGGTTTTTTATGATGAATCCACAAATTTCATTCCATAGATTCAGGTTAACCCAACACTTAATTTTATGAATTATGACTTCATAGATTTGAAATCTCAAGATATTTGAAATCTACATACTCATGTTCAAACAAGCCCTAATCACATTGATACGGGGATATTTCTACCCGACTGGCTTAAGCCCCGGTCTGGGGTTGATCGTGATTCTCGGTCGGGACAGTTGCCGACCGGCAGAGTCAATGTGTTACATACGCTGGACTTATTTGGCAACAACACTCAAGATGGAAGGTCAACTCAGAAGATGATTATGCAGGACCAACGACAGGGAAGCACAATCTCAGGAGAGACAACAACCCTTGTCGGGATAACTTACCAAATCCATAAAAGGTTATACATACAGTATAAAAGCAAGGACTCACCCCTCCGGTAAGCATCAAATACATTATGAACATAGTCTTGTGTAGCTCTGGCACGAGATCTTAACATGTTTACTGTCTCACTTAGCCATCGGAGGCGGCTGCCCGACACACGAGCCAACCCGCGTCTAACCTTTCTTGTAGGGCTCATCGTCCCAAGAGCGAGAGGAGGCTTAGTCGGAAACAGAAATATAATTTTGATGCATCAGTTTGCCGCCGTTTGTGGGAACGACAATCTTCAAGTCATGGCAAGATAATGAGCTAATGGGCGCGCTCGGCAGGAAACTGCTGACATGAACCCGAACTTAGATAATCAAACACGTCAGGACGATGGGGCCGGACGCTCAACCCGAGTGGAACAAGATTCTCCCGAGGATAATCTAGTCCTTGAAAATCCAAAAGGGGAAGGCACGTCCAAAGGGCCCCAGGGGCACGCTACTGCAGCAGATGTAGATGAACTCCATAAGGGAATGCTCAAGATGCAAGGGGTGCTGAGAGGCTTGGTCCATCAAATTGGAGTTGAGCAAGGACCAAGGCGAAATACCCAAACGGGAAAGTTATTGCGACCGAGAGGAAGGATCCCGAGAGATAGACAAGCCGAGGGTCGAGAGATCCATCCATACGTGGTCCTGACCACCGCCAAAGACAACCAAACGGTATAAGGGTTAGCGCCCTAGACCGTATTTCGATACCTTCTAAGAGTGGATCCTTACCTCAAAGAAGTCATCGGGAGGAGATCGAGCATTAAGGAGAAAGTGAACCCCAATTAGTTGCCCGAATGCAATCCATAAGGGAAAGCACCCACTGAATCAAATGGAAATGGGGCAAGGCAGAATCGCCCTTGAAGAAGGATGGCTGAGGTCAAGCACAAACTGGAGGATCGGAATCATGATGAAAATTTGGACGTGATTGATCAGGAACATTTCTCAAACGAAATCATGAATATACATTTCTATTTATCTCCGAACATACGGTTTCTACATCTCATCATCTCCGACATGATGCTTTACTATTTCATTCTTGATTTTCATTAATTTTTTTATTTATTTTTCATTCAAGCATTTGAAGTGGCCAAACATCAAACCCACGTAAAAGGGGTTCACGATGGGTTCACCTTAATATGAACAAATGCTTAAATGTGAAATCGTTACATGTCCTTGTGATTATGTCAACCCCATAATGGGTTTATAGAGAGGTTATGAAGTTTGGTTTTAATGATATCCGGAAGCTCCTATTACGCTATTAGAAATGATCTCAAGCCTAGATGTGTTGAAACGTTGTTGAAGAATCTGCAAATGCACTTGAACGCTTGTTCTTACAATACTTCTTGAGAGCTGAAATGTACCAAAGGTATTTTCTTTAAGGTATTTAGACACCCCGATTTGTGCAATACGGGTTCTACAGTCTCGCCCCAAAATCGATCGGCCCGACCTTTAAGGTTGCACCCCATAAAGGTTACTTAAAGTGTATCAAGTAATGTTCACTGCTTGACAAAACAACAACAAGGAGAAAGAGAAAGAAAGAGGATGAGGAAATTCAGTGTCAAGAATGAACACGAAAATGGGTTTATATAGAGTCCCAAAGGTTTGTGGGTGAAAGGATAAGGTCACCTCTCTTTGTGAGGTTACTTTTTAGCTCAACTCCCTTTAGGAAGGTACCTATCTAGGCGACCTCCCTACGGAGAGTGCCTCTGCGAGGGCATATCCACGTTTTCACCCAGCAGCGGGCTTTCCATAATAGGGCTCATTACAAAATGGGCCTTCCGAATCAAAGTCCCAAGTCCCAAGTCATATAGATTTATTAATATATATCTATATAATCATGGCAGGGTCACAACAGGATTTAGGCTCGGTTCATGTCGCACAAATTAATAATACATGGGCCTTTACTATATATAAACTATATAATTATATCATCTCAACCCGATGCGGGATTAAATAAAACCATGGATAAAAGACACGATTAAAACATATATTTATATAAAATAACGGTAATAAGTTTTAAACATATTTACAACAAGATGTCTCGTAGGAAGTATGAAATAATTCTATTTTTTATGGATGAATAGCATAAAAGATGTTTCTAAGTTTCACTTTGATCATGTGGTTGTTACATGAATTTAGAATTTAAATAAAACATATCAAGAAAATAAAAAATATAACTTGTGTGTTTCTTGGAAGAGTCCTTAGCTCAAATGGAAGAGCACCTTAAATTATTCAGGGAATGATGGTTCGACTCCATCAGGATTCGAGTGAAAGTAGAGAATTTGAACAAACTTTTATAAGGTGATCCAAAGGAGAGGATCTATCTAATTGAAACATTATTCAACTTAATGATTAAAAATCTTTAATACATCATTTAGTATTTTTTTTTCTTCTTCTAAAAGTTACTCCCATGGAAGCTACATCTCTGTTTTCTAAGTTACTATAGGCATGAATTATTGTATATGACTTTTTAGGATGTTTCAAATCAAGGAAGACAATTTTCTATCAAAAATTTAAAATTTCAAAGTCTACAACTTAAATCTAAACCTAATTGATGCAGATTTGAGGTTGCTCAATGCATAATATTTTACTCTAATAATGCATATTTCTAGAGCACAACATTATCCTCTTTGGACACTTTTTAGGAATGAAGTTTTATTTATTTTTTATTTTTTATTTTTTGGTGGGGGTAAGAGTAAATATGATTTAAGGTTGAATCCACTCACAGATTCAAGGTAAACAAACAGTTTTGTTAGACAGATTTACTTGTCAAAATCAAGGTAACCATATGGTTTTTAGAGATGATTCACTTGTTAGAATCGGTAAAACCAGTCAAATTTTTTCTTTTATTCCTACATAACCTAATTCCATGGAATCATGATTCTCTGGAAACAAGGTTTCGACTTCAAGCCGATTCTAGAAAATTGCAGAACTAAACACAACAAAGTTTTTTAAAGGTAATAGTTCTTTTTTTCCTTTGTTGGTAGAAGTTTATGGTACTTGCTCAGTCCCCCATAAAATACTTAAGTTATAAAAGAAATATGTAATTCAACGCCAAATCTATTTATCAAAAATATTAATCACACTATAACACCACATCAGGTGTTGGTGTAATTAATTCCATGTCTTAGTAAGGGTTTTGGGAATTAAGCCTATTTTATAGAGAGATATGTGCATATTTCACATATAGTTTGGATTACTAGACCCTTTTTTTTTCTTGGTTGGTAAAAACAAGGAAGACACGAAAATAGTAATAATAATTAAATTTGTACATACTCAATAATGAAACATGAAGCGCATATTTATACATGAGTATGGCTATATATGATGAAATTGGATTTTTGTTCATCGCTGCACAAAAATTCATCCGCGTAGGCTCAGAGTGGAGACACACATGATTACATTCAAAATGTTACAATTATTCCTCATAATGGTTTTCAAATTTACAAAACAAAACCCCATTTAAAATGTCACCCGACTATAAAATCTCCTCTATCCCCTCCGGTGTTCATCGAAATTCATTTGGATGGGCTCCTCTGGCCATCCTTGCCACTTTGTCCATTGTTGTACCATTTGATTTGCCGTTGATTCCGCCCCGATGGCATCCCACAACCGCGAGTAAAACATTGGCTTTCACGATTTTTCCCTCAATTAATATGGTGAAGTGGTGCTTGGAGATTGTTATCGTAGTGTGTTATGTTTTGACCCAAATTCTTGTACATGATTTGGAAGATGGACCGCACCGGCATTTTTTGATGGGCGACTTGAATGACTTGTTTGCCAAGATTTGTGGTGAAAGTGGAGGGATGGAGCCCCGCGGTACCGTATGACATGACTCGATGGATTGACCTATTTACCCGATTGTGGTTTATATATATGTAATTTATATTCGCCTACCACATTATTCAGGTTTTGGGTAACACCATTCTCGCCATCCGTTGTGAGAGCTCCTTTTGTTATTCTTCTATATAGTCGAAAAAACTCTTATTCTTCGCCCATGGACATAGCATTATACAATTGTGTGTGAACCACGTTAAATTTCTATATGATTTTTATTTTTGTTTATTTTTTCGATTCACTATTTTGTGGTGTTTGTTTTAACACAGTGGTTCTTAAATCCTTCTTGATTTCTAATCCTTCCTTCTTAAATCGCATAAAAAAAAAATAATCTTAGTGCATAAGGCATAGTACTATTGACACATAACTAAAAGCAATAAGAAACATGGGGAACCCACTAATTTAAGACCCTAACAACGGAAACGAGATTTGGAATAGAAAACGGGAACCTGAGACGGCTAGCAGCATGCATGACACATTTTTTCGAAATCACTGCGCAAAACTAATCCATTCGAAACCAAATATCCATTGTTGATGGTGACTTGGCCAATTAAAACGACGTAGGTGGTGACAAAAATTTTAGAAACCCATTGCCCAATGGGAATTATCTCCTCTACCCTCTATAGTCCAGCATCTCGAAACATTGATTTGTACAAAAATTACATTAGCTTGCCGTCGTCGGAGAAGACAAGCTGAATGAACGATAGCTAGGGTTTTATCGAACTGGATTTTCAACAGATTGGTGAAAGACTGAAAGCGAACTTATATGTAATTCTAATAGAAATAAGGGGTGGATTTTTGTAATTTAAGACATATTTTAAACCTATAAAACCTAATTATTGATTTATCCAGATCTCTCAACTCTAGGATTTTTTCAAATACATATGTCACCATTAGGGGCCTATATGGATGATATCCACATGACCGCATACACAATCGGATGAAATTGTCCCTCAACACACAAAATGACCAAAACAGTCCCCAAGAGTGATCTTGTTGTCGTTGTTCCACCAAGCACCCTAATTCCGAATCAATCATTGTCGAATAATACCCATATTTGATTTCAAAGCTGATCACCTTCCCAACTTTAGTAGTTAGGGTTGTCAATGCACTAGGTTGGGTTGGACATGTCTAAACCTAACCATAGACTTAAATTCTTAATACAAACCCTAAACCCAATCCTACTAAGGATTAAGTTGCCCCATTTCAAACCTTATCCTACTAGAGTTATACTAAGCTTGACATGTCCTAATTTATATTATTCCAATCTTGATTCTTAGCCCTTCATTACAAATTAGACGTACCTACAAGATATGTTTTACTATAAACAAAATAATAAGTGTGGGTTAGTGGCCTTAAGGAAATTTCATCAAGTTCGATGTTTTGATTAGATAATTAATTAAAACCCGTTGTGTATATAATTAAATTTAATTAGATTAGCATCTGTTTGAGAAGACAAGTTGGTCTAAGAACTAAACTCAAACTTTATCCTATGCTATTTATTTATTTTAACGGTTATCATACACTGCTAGGACTATATATTTTGTAATACATGTGATGCTACATTAAAATTATAGTATAGATTTTAAATTCTCTCCTATATTCTTATATTAATCAAGTATATATTTTCCGGAAAAAAATGTTAGATTGTTTTTTTTATAAATATTTGTAACATTAGTATTGTTATTTTTACAATTAAAAAAGTTATTATTGTTATTATTATTTTTAAATTTATAAACAAATACGATTCTACGGTTAACGATCGACTTATCTGCGTCTTTGAAAAGCAACCTGTTCACTGTTCCATTCGATTCTTCATTGGTTGACGAAGAAGAAGGTGGTTGCTCCTCAACCCTGCGACTAGAGGAGAGTGGAAGAGACGAAGAGTCCATGGCGAAGTAGAAGTCATTTGGAATCGGTTATTAGATCTTAATTAATTGGGGGTGCGTAGTTCAGGTCACATCATTTGTTCTCACTAATCTAGCCTTCGATCTGATTCATTCGTGGATTTTTCAGCTCTCGGAAGTAAGTTTTTTCCATTTTCGTTCTCTTTACTGTCCATCCGAGTTTCTTTCTGGCGTCGAAGAAGGTTGCTTGTTGCTAACTTTCCAGATCGTTACGAGTTTTTTTAGGGTTTTATCATCTAGACTAGACAACTCTTTCGTTGGTTTGTTTCTCCAGCATTCTTAAAGGAACATCTAATCACATTTTTCCACCATTGGAGTTAATGGTAAAAAATTTTCAAATCATTGAATCCCGCAAGCGTAAATTCTCAACTTTTTTTATACTGCATTGAGAATTTGTGGTATTTTAGGTTGTCTTTTTAATATTTTTTTGAGGAAAATATAACATTTGTGATAGATTCGTGGTTAGCTATTTCGATTTGATTGATTGTTTTTGGGTATTTATTTTACTTGTTCGTCACGGCGACAAGTATAGCGACCAGGTCCTTTTGTCTACTTCCCCCCATGGTGGTTGCTTCTTGTTTTGTAGATTCAATCTTCTTCGGATCATTGAAGAATTAACTAACTTTTTTTTTCGGAAAATTGTTTTCGTTCAGATAGTTAATCTTCATCACATGCTCAGCAAGTCCGTCTTGAAGTCTCGGCCTACTGTTCTATGGCGCTACAAGGATAAATTAGACCTTAGCAGGTGTGAGTTGCATCCAAATCCCCTGAGTATTTGCTTATCTCATTGATTATATGTTTTCTTCCCACAATGTAATTTTTTTCATCTCAGTACGTGTCATGGCACTAAATTAGATTCGAACAGCACTCTTATTGCATTTGATGAAGGAATGGAGGTCACTCAGAAGTGCTCCTCCACTTCACATCTAGCAGTTCATGTAAGCTGTTTCTACAGTGAAGCTTAGGCTTGTTCCTGTTTCGGTCAAAATCAATTGGATTTCTTCCTTGTTATTCTTGTGGTTGCCCACTTCATTTGGGGGAAGGGGCAGGATGCTTGTTTTGGTGGGTGTGCCAACGACCTTCTGAATGAGCAGTCATGATTGACTGGTTTTATGGTTGTTGCAGTTACAAGAAAAAAAGTTCAAAACAGGTCAAAAAATTGATGCAAAGGGGGCTACTGGATCCGGAGAAGGTTGATCATTTTTCACTTTTTCTTGAAAGTTGAGGAATAACATACTGCTTGTTTAAGGATTCAGAAAGGATTCTTAGAAATACATTTGGCATGTGCATTCTACAGGTAATGCATATTCTGTGCTTTGGTATCGGCTCAAAAATTCATTGATTGAAGATATCTTACCTTGTGTCAAAATTTCTTGCTGTTCTTTTATAACATATATTTAGGATTTTGAAGCACCGACTCCAAATCTGCTGGCAAGAACAATAGAAACAGTGGGGGCAGGCGGACTGATTCTATTATTACTTCGTTCTTTGTCCTCACTGACCAGTCCCTACAACATGGTTATGGTATGTCTTACATCCCTGTTTTACTGCAAAAGCTTCTTGGTTGTTATTCTGATCAATATGTTTATCAGAAGTGCCCATGTTTGTATTAATGTGATTTATTTGTAGCTTCCTTACAAACTTTTTTTCTGACTTCAGGATGTTCATGGAAGGTTTCGGACTGAATCTTATTCTGAGGCTGCTGGAAGCTTTAATGAATGATACAAAACATGTGTTGTAATGGATGATGAGCTAAATATCTTACCAATATCATCTCATATAAGGTCAATCACACCTGTACCTGTTATGGATGTATTCTTCCACTTTAAGCAGCTGAAGTGATTTGTTTAGTGCCATCTTGGAAATTGCTCTTTCTTTTAGCCTTAGTTAACTGGTTAGGAGAACACGCTTTCCATTTTACTAGTTTGATACGACAATGGTAATAAGAATATCTATGTGGCTCTCTTTTTATGATTTCAAGGACTCGGAGGGGCTTTACGAAGCGCAGAACGAGACTTGAAGAAACAACTAAATAACGATCCTCTTGTTGGTCCTCTTATTAAGAATGGTTGTACATTAGATCAGGTTTAGGTTGCCATTATTTGAAATGCATTAAGCTCTTACATTCTTAATCATGTTACTGAAATTTGGAGGCTTTTCATTTTTTTGACTGATTGATATTTTGTGTTGAAGGGGAAAGCTGTAATTACATTCCTTGATACAATTCTAGACAAGACACTTCGTAGTACGGTTGCTCTACTTGCCGGACGTGGACGTGGAAAATCAGCCGCATGGCAGCTGCAGGAGCTGTTGCTGCTGGGTAGTATGCTTGACTTAACAATGTTAAAATAGGCACAGACACTTATGAGCTGTTATTCATCTTGTATGGCTGACTTGTGTTTGTGTTTTACACTATTAAGTTGCTCGCTAGCTGTTTAATTATATCTAGGTGTTCCTAGTATTTGAAATTTACTTAAAACACTAGTTTAAGTTTTTTTAATATGAAGTTGTAATTGACTATCAGATTAACCAATTGATGAGTTACTTATTCAAGAGTTATCTGAGCTGTGAACTCTTCCCCCTCTCCTTCTTATCTCCAAGTTACTGTTCATAAATATTGTTCAGTTGCAGAACAAGTCGGAGAACAGCTCCTTAACTCTTATCCTTCTTCATTTCTGCATTCTTTATTTCTTTCCCTGAACAGGATGCTGAAAGTAACAGATCACCAAACCTCTCAACCTTTTTTTATCAGAAAATAGTTCAAATCTTGCTTGTGGGGCTGCCATTCCGATCTTTGATTCCTAGTTCATTATCTAGGTTGGCTGACTGCATCAGGAACATATTCTTTTTGAATGCTTTTCCCATGAACACATTACAGGTCTATTTTTTTTTTGGTGAATGTTCTTTTGTGCCCCTTCTTTCTTGTTTAATCTTTATTTTTCTCCTAACAGTACCTGCAGCCACATGAACATGAACATGAAAAGCTTTCCCAAGTTGAACTGTTAGTTGTTGATGAAGCAGCGACAATTCCATTACCAGTTGCTTTGATGGTAATCAATCTGGTATGGAAATATTTTCAACTTGCTTTGTTCTAGGAGAAGTGACCCACAATTATGCATGAGCCGCTTAGACTAACTCGAATTCTAGTATTGGTCCAATTCTGCTGCTTCTACATTGCAGCCTATGGAAACCAAATAATTATTTTCACTTCGTAAGAGGCTCCATGTCCACAGATTGGTAGGAATCAAGTGGCAGTACAAGGCAGACTCTATGGGGAGTTGTCAGAGATAGGTTATATTTTAGACGCCTCTCCTCCTTGTTTAGTAGCAGTCTTTCTTCATTATTAGATGGCCCATTATGAAATCATTCATGGGAGTAAAAATCAGATCAATCATTTTTATGTCACTCCATTAGCTTGAAAGCAACTTTTACAAATTTTGGACATTTTTTTAGATGTATATGTCTAGCCAAATTATATACTTTTCATGTATCATTGTCCCAAGATTGTACAGTTTTATATTAATATGTTTGGATGGATGTAGGTAGAGTTTTCAAGAAGGTTGAACTGAGTGAGGCTATCAGATTTGCTTCTAGTGATCCAATTGAATCTTGGTTACATGGTTTACTGTGTCTGGATGCTACGGGCTCCATCCCTAATATCAGCAGGTTAGAATTCAAATATTGAGTATATTGACATGGTGGTCTGAAGTCACAGCTTACCTGCATGGTCCAAAAGACTTGATTCCATGGCTATAGATTTAGGATTACTAGTTAGCTATTGCCTGGTGTTGGCATCTTCAGTCCAATCTACTTAGAAGCATATTTAGTTTCTCTTTTTCCTTCCCTGATCCTTCTGGGAGCCAAGGCTTGGCTTGATAGTGGTTAAACGCCCTCTTGCTAATTCTCCTTGAAATGCCGATCTGTAGTGGTCAATACAGCCACAAAGCCCCTGTGATCCAGCTGTCAACTCCTGTCCAATTCTGATAGAAGATTGCTCGATTACTGTTATCTTGATATTTCTTCTATTGCTTGTAGGTTGCCACCTCCAAGTGAATGTGATCTGTATTTTTTAAATAGAGACACACTCTTCTCCTATCACAAAGACAGTGAGTTATTTTTGCAGGTATTGTTGTGGTCATTTGTTGAGCCTTTAATATATTCAATTCTTTTTGTTCATTAACATATAGTTTATTTCTTTTGCTTTTTAAACCCTGCAGAGAATGATGGCCCTTTATGTTGCTTCTCATTACAAAAATTCTCCAATTGACTGCAATTAATGGCTGATGCTCCTGCACATCACTTGTTTGTATTACTTGGTATGTTTGTTCCATAATTTTTCTGCTTTAGATAAACAGTGTTCACATGAATGTACTCTAATGTCACCTTATGTGCAGGCCCTGTTGATGAGTCAAAGACTCAACTTCCTGATATTTTATGCGTTATCCAGGTCTGTATGTCCTCACAAACAATTCTCTTTTCAATTCATTCTTCCTTTTCTTAAGTTTTAACAGCTATTGATGCTATATGTGTTGCTATTTGCACTCGGTGAAGAACTTTGAATTGAATATTTTTGATATTACGACTTCATCTGGTCTGCATATGGCAACTGGGCAGAAGTTATGAGTCAATTGTGATTTAGAAATTTGAACTTATCCTCTTGGTACAATAAACAACATTAGGAGCACATAGTTATCTTGGGACCTCCAGCTATGTAATATAGTTGCTATGCCTTGCAACTTTGAGAATGGGAGAGATCCGGATGAAAGCCAAAATGTATTCTTTTCAATGATATAGAAGATAATACAAGGCTTTCTGGTAGGGCCATGAAGCAGGACACATGGAGGGGAGATGGGTTTGGTTACCATAAATGTCAGCACTTGGTGGGGTTTTAAGGGGTAAAATGTGAGGAGAGGCATCGGTTAATATGTGTGTGTTTGGGCAGCATATTACTGTAGGGGGTAATTGGCACCATTATAACCAGGGTATTGCTTACTTTCTTGCTGTATTCTACTTGGGTCTTCCTCATTTTGCTGGGTCGCTAGGAGGTTCCTATCACCTTTCTTCTCCAATTAGTTGTCCAGGAATCAATTGGTACAACACTTTTTAGGATATTCTTGAACTATACCATAGAAGCATGAACTATCTGACATAGTGTATGATAATTATGGGCCTATGGCATATGGGATATCAACTGTAATTAGTAGCAGCACAACAACCTTTGAGTATTTTTATGTTCTACCAATTCAATGTAGGAGTCTCATGAGGTGAATTAGACGTTTTAGCGGAACTATTTCCTCAGGAACAGAGGCTTAAATCAGGTCCAGAGCTGAGTTTACTTGGTCTGGTTCTTTGTTGTTTTGACATGGGCCTGCTTCAGGATCTGCTAGAAGTGTATCTAAAAGTTACTAATTTAGCATCCCTAAATTAGTAACTTCTTGATGTGAACAGAAAAAAGAGGCCCCAGCAGAAGCCACAAGAGCGCCCCCCTCTGGAGGTATTTTCTCCTTTTAGGTCGCTTTTCATTTATTAGTGTTTCAGTTGGATTTCTAATCTGATTATAGAATACCAATTAGTTTCTTATTTCAGTTGAGGTTGTTTAGTTTAGTAAAGAGTCCAAGTTTAGCTCAGCTAGGTCTTGTAAATTTTTTTTTTATTTTGAAGTCTTGTAACGGCTATATATTTTCATGCCTACCTCAGGAATTCAGTTTTGATGAATAAAATTTTGAAGTATTGCAGCCAAGGAGGTATTGGCAGGGTTTCTTTGAGGGGAACCCTGCGGTTGTCTAAATTTCTCTTTTTTAGACTTCTCAATTGAGTTCTGCAGTTGCAGCATTCATAGTCAGTCTTCAACCTGCAAATCTCAACTCAGATCAATCCCAGGTAAGGCCAGCATCTTTCCAACCTATTGCAACCCTCCCTTCCCTGTTCTGCTCTTGCACAAGATAGAATCCCACCCCCGCCATCGCAAACCACCTAGGACCCCTCCGTTACCTTGCACAGACCCCTAACCCCCTTTCCCACTCTCCTACGATCCTTCTAGGATCATTTCCCCACTTCCTCAGCCCTACGATAACCCTTTTACTCTTCCCCAACCTCTCGCCCTCTATGTTTATTGTGGCAACCTGAAAAAGAAAAGGAGAAGGAAGAAGAGAAAAAGAAAAGACAGCAAGAAAGAGAGAAAAGACTTGGAAAGGTTCTCAAAGATCCACCCAATAGTTCCCCATTTGACCAACCCTGCGACTGTTTCCTTCTCACCACAAGGTTTTGGAAGGATACCTAATCTTCTTGGGTCCCTTAGACCACCCAAATTTACCCAATTAGAGATTCCCATAGCCTTTCAAAACCATCCAACCCAAGCCCTAAAACCCTAAAATTGCCCAAGATTGGTAAGATCTAAAATTTCTTACATCCCATCCTCGTTTATATCACTTCTTAATATGGAGAGTTACTATTGTACTAGTGTACACTTGCATAAATTAAAGGGAGCCACTATACAACAACAAGAAGAAGAAGCTTTATCCCATCTAAATGGGGCCGGCTACATACATAAAAGGGTGGCCACTATAATTGCCCTTAATTTGAACGTTGTTATAAATTGATTTTCTTTCATTATGTCAAGTTTTAGTTGGTTTAGATACTTCAAATGGAGATCTGACGGTAAGATTTGCAGCTATGGGAGCTTATTAAAAATAGGATTCTAGAATAAGGTGGGTTCCTAGTTCCCATTTCCAACTTCCAGCCCAACAGTGAAAATCAGACTTGAAAAACTAAACTAGCAGTTACCTAAATCAAGGACTCTTGAGAGTTTCTGCTATTTAATGAGACCAGCAATGATGAATTCTAATTCTGGAATTATAGGGCTCAACCTTCTAGAGGTTTTAAGGGTAGTAGATTGAAGAGAGTTTATGGTGTGTAACT